>NC_056738.1:211293185-211300156 GCF_019279795.1 Protopterus annectens
CAACCCTAAAGTCCTACCTTGGCCAATTGAGAAGGTGGCAAACCTATAATAGGTATGCGGTAGCATGACTGATCCGACGGATGTGGCTACCACAACCCAACTATTCGTTTGTAATGCAGGGTCTCGGTTCCCATGTATCAGCCAGATGGGAGCAGAGTGTATAAGGAACACACAAATATGATTAATTCACTGGACAGGCCGTTGATTCCGTACAGTTGAACATCATGTCGTTGCCTAATGGGCAGCCATTCCCGATACTGTAGTCATGTAGTCCGATGTGATATGCATTACAAGGTGGGATCAGATTGTAAGTGGAACACACAATTATGAATGATTCACTGGACAGGCCACTGATTCCGTACAGTTGAATGCCATGCGATCGCCTAATGGGAAGCCATTCCCAATACTGTAGTCAGGAGTGGCCTTAGGTCAACTGGTGCCCTAGGCAGAGGGCACAATGGCACCCCCCACCACACCACCCAGTGCCCCCATCCTGGACTACCTACACCAAATAAATACTGGTAAAATGCACGTACTAAAGCGGTTCCCTAGGCGGCCACTTAGTTGGCCTATGCCTAAGGCCAGCTATGACTGTAGTCATGTAGTCCGATGTGATAGGCATCACAAGGTATGACTAAGAGGAACACACAAATATGAATGATTCTCTGGACAGACCGCTGATTCCGTACAGTCGAACGCCATGCCGTCACCCAATAGGCAGCCATTTCTGATACTGTATTCATGTATTCCGATGTAATAGAAATCACAAGGTGGGAGCACATTGTATGAGGTACACACAAATATGATTGTGTCACTGGACAGGCCGCTGATTCCGTACAGTCAAACGCGATGCCATTGCCTAATGGGTGGCAAATCCCAATACTGGAGTCATGTAGTACAATGTAATAGGCGTCACAAGGTAATACTGTGGTCCTCGCTCACACCCAGGGGTGTGAGTGACAGATGCAAGCACCAATGCCAGTGCATTAGCAAGTGCGGGATCGAGCGGGAGTAAGAGTGTTTGGCTACCAGTATGCGAGTATTGCATTGGTTAAGTAATGTAGAGGCTAATCGAGCGTAAGAGGCTGTAACCAGAGGATATCATACAGCGCAGTCATTCAACAGTATAGGAATGTATCCCATCATGTAGATGTACATGTGAGTGTTTATGTCCAGCATATAGGTACATACATATATAGAGATGTATCAAGGACATACCATGTGGCAACAAAGCATTACAAACGAATGAAACGGGGAACACCAGTGATGCCTGTATTATGTAGTGGTGTTGCTCTATGTAATCACAAGACTCCCTCAGACAGACAATAGTTGTACATTGGCCATATACATCACTCTGTGCATGTAATGTACATTAACACAACAGTACCTGTCCAATCATTATGTGTGAACAGTACTCCTGCAATGTGCTGTGCGCAACATCATCATCATGATAAAGGTAAATGGGGTAACCATAGAGGGACCGGTAGTGTTTTGTGAACAATGGGGTTGTCCTCCTCACGTGTACTTGGACAATGTAGGAATGATGTGCATACCAGGACCGTGTGCCTGAGGGACAGGTGTGAGGATAACAGTAGTATGTTATGATGCATATTACAAGAGTTTCATGTGTCCAGTGGGCATGTGTGTCTAATGGACAGTTATGTATAGGGCAGATGGTGTCCTAGGAGCCCAATGGCCTTATGTGTCCGTAGGTGAGGGTCAGATGTTGGGAAAGGAGTGTAGGTATGGCCGTGGAGGATAGGTAGGAGCACAGAAATGACAGCATACAGGGTTGGTATATGGCACATGTGGGGGGGATACACCCTGGATGGGGATGGGTCTTTGGCATTCAAAAGCCCATGGGAACAGTGGGACGGAGGTCTCCAGCCATGGGCAACTGCCACTGCACCTACACAGCTGCAAAGGAGGCAGTGCTGGGGGCTGCCAGGAGGGGCAGCATCACCCTGTAAATGTGACACTCTGCCCTTGAACTGGCATAGCTGGCTTCATAACCCCTTAAGGAGCCACCTACGCAACATGTCCTGGACCACACAACAGCAGGTATGTACCTGTCTGGTCCTGCTCCCAAGGGGGACATGCTCCATCCTCAGTGGTGGTACCACCAGATGGTGGTGCAGAGACAGCAGAGGTTGATGTTAATTGCTGGTCCCCAGATGTGCTAGTGCCCGGTGCTATGGTCAGCTGAAGTGGGACAGGAGGATCTGCCGGGATCTACCAACCCATTCAGCCTATGGTGTTGTGTTTTAAACCCACATATGACTTAGTGATAGACAACAGCATACAGGATTACCTACGACAGTATGCATAGATATCACCAGCAACCCAACACAACAGAT
Source organism: Protopterus annectens (assembly GCF_019279795.1). NCBI lineage: Eukaryota > Metazoa > Chordata > Ceratodontiformes > Protopteridae > Protopterus > Protopterus annectens. Next base: position 211,295,543 of record NC_056738.1, read on the forward strand.
GGTATACATTTGCAGAGGGAGCACAACACATGCATATATACTACATGGCAACTGTACAATGTGTAGTAGACATGTGACCGCAGCTATGAACAGTTGCCCATCATTGGCTTGTCACTGGGAATACCACACAGTGTCAGTCATACCACTGTCTCATGTGACACATGTCCAGTCAGGGATGCAATGGCAGTAACACATCCCTATCATCATGTACTGTCTGCAATCCCCACACCATGTTTCTGCTGTGCACATACATGTGTTCAGTGTGTAACACAGGAAACAAATGGTTGCACACACTGACCTGTTCACAGATGGCTCTACAGATGGGGTTCCCTCATGAACAGAGTACTGTCATGTCTGTATTTTAACATGCAGAATAGCCATTACCACACACATGTAAACAGGCAGTAGTCTCAATGCAGCATAGCTACACTTACATGCTGTAGTTGTGTGGTACATCACTCTCCTGTCATTAGGCTATTTTCCACTGTTGAAAATGATTGAGGTATATCCAGATATCATCTGTGATGCAGTGTCAGAACACCACATCCAGGTGCCACTCACAGCGACTGTCATGGCCAGATAATAACATGTTTCCCTAGATAGTGTACTGTGTTTATCATGCAGATGGCTATGGGTACACCAGCACAGCTGTACCACATGCAACCAGCTAGAGGAGGACTGCAATAGGTGCAGAGGCCATCACCTGACCATTTCCATCTGTTACAATACACATGCTGCTGCTGTGCAGGTGTACAGCTTCACATCCACTAGAGAGTGTGTGTGTGGGACAGGCAATGTACACCAGGGAAGGGCTTGGAGATTTAACCATAATCTGCCACATGCTGAATAGTACAGGGGCAAACCCCTGACTACTCATTACTATTACATGTGCATGACATTACTACATGTGCCACAGAGGCGGCATGTTGCAGTGCTGTAAGCACATGTGTGTAGGTGAGTGAGTGCCATCTGCAACAGATATAGTAGACATACATTAGGTGTGGCACACATGTCAGTCCACGTGAATGGATGCCATTGTCACCACAACCACACTCTAATGGACACACATTGACACCTTTGCCGGGGCAGCAAATACACAATGTAACTACTTAGTTTGCCACACCGCAGTAATGCACAGGACCACATGCACCACGGGGGATATCTGGAGGGTCTATGGGCTAGGCCATGTGAAAGTGATTGACAACTGTTGGTATGCCAACGAGGTTTATACTGGGAGTGACTGTGGTTGGGAGCATCACAACCCACATGCAGGCACAGGGTACCAGTACTGTCATGCAGGTATGCATTGCTCCATGGGTGTGTAGCGTTTGTCTGTGCAAGATGGCTGTACAAGGCTAGGTGAGGGGTAATCCTTGCCATTGCATCACCCGACAATGGTGTGCAGTGCAGGGGTGTAGTGTCTGAAATGTCAAACACAGATGGGTACTGCATTATCTGGCCTGACATCCTGGTTACCAATGTGTAGGGCCATAGCTTTGCAATGCATGCCATATCTGTGTTTGATAGCCCTTCAAATGGACACTGCCTGGGATGTCAATGTCCCACAGTACTGTACAGTGACATGTACAGGTGTACCTGGTTTGACAGACACATGTAGTGTACACAGCCTGTTATACCCCGATATGCCAATACTGGCATGGTGTGGCAAAACCTGCTTATAGTGAGCAGGTCGGCCCTGCACCTGCATGGATAGAATGGACAGGTATTCCGTGGTGTCAGTGGCATGGGTCCATACAGGGTACATGTGTACAGCATTGTCTGGTCTTAGTGGATCACATATGATGGCACCACATATGTTGCAGCCATTCAGTGTGGGACATAGTGAAGGCACAATGTCCGCATATATGTGCCTATTGTACCGGTGTACAGGGTGCCATGTCCTCTGCAGGCCACTGCGGTCACACCATGTCTACTATCTGTCCTCAATGTGCATGTTACTAGCAACATAGGTGGATATCCTAGCAAGGTTGTATGTGCATGGCACAAGGGTGCGGGACATATACTGGGTACTAGTAGGGCTGCATACTTAGTTCACCAGCCCTTTTGCCAGATGTATGGTTATGGCTTGCCAACACAGTGCCTTGGCTGACTGACAGCTGTACTCCTCATGAGGTCATCAATAAGACGGATACTAAATAGGAAAACTACAAAACCCGCTCCCAAACATGTCCAATGGTAAGACAATCAGAGCCACCTCTACACAGGCTCTGACAGACAAACACACACTTGCTATGTCCTGTATACAAACCCCTACCATATCTCACTGTAGCAACACCCATTTAGGGCACACACTACAGCGAATACTACAAAGCACTGTACTTGTCTCGTGCAGGCAGACACACACACACACACACACACACACACACACACACACACACACACACACACACACACACTTGGCATGTCTGGGATTAGAATACCGACCTAACTACTTAACTACACTACAGCATTACGCAGTTACAGAATGCGCTACCGAGATTAGTGGGACACAGCACTCCCAAATGTGTATTTGTAGATGGGTGACATCATCGGCCATGATAACAATAGGTATAAGAAATGTATGGAGCGTGAGCAGTATAAAAGCATTACTCAGTCCTTAGGCAAATGGGGACATATACACATGGCAAATGTGAGACTAGAACACCAACCTAGCTACTTTATTACGCTACAGCATTACACAGTTACAGAATGCACTAACGAGATTACTGGGACACAGCACTCCCAGAGGTGTATTTGTAGATGGGTGACATCATCGGCCTTGATAACGGTGGGTATAAGAAATGTATGGATCATGAGAAGTATAAAAGCATTACTCAGTCCTCAGGCAAATGGGGACACACACACAGCAAGTGTGGGATTAGAACACTGACCTAGCTACTTTATTACACTACAGCATTACACAGTTACAGAACGCGCTACTGAGATTACCGGGACACAGCACTCCCAGAGGTGTATTTGTAGATGGGTGACATCATCGGCCTTGCTAACGGTGGGTATAAGAAATGTATGGAGTGTGAGCAGTATAAAAGTATTACTCAGTTCTCAGGCAAACACACACACACGGCAAGAGTGGGACTAGAACACCAACCTAATTGCTTTATTACACTACAGCATTACGCAGTTACAGAATGCACTATCGAGATTACTGAAATACAGCACTCCCAGATGTGTATTTATAGATGGGTGACATCATTGGCCTTGGTAACAGTGGGTATAAGAAATGTATAGAGTGTGAGCAGTATAAAAGCATGACTCAGTCCTCAGGTGAACAGGGACACACACAGCAAGTGTGGGACTGGAACACCAACCTAACTACTTTATTACACTACAGCATTATGCAGTTACAGAATGCGCTACTGAGATTACTGGGACACAGCACTCCCAGAGGTGTATTTGTAGATGGGTGACATCATCGGCCTTGCTAACAGTGGGTATAAGAAATGTATGGAGTGTGAGCAGTATAAAAGCATAACTCAGTCCTCAGGCAAATGGGGACACACACACATAGCAAGTGTGGAATTAGAACACCAACCTAACTACTTTCTTACACTACAGCATTACACAGTTACAGAACGCACTACAGAGATTACTGGGACACAGCACTCCCAGAGGTGTATTTGTAGATGAGTGACATCATCGGCCTTGCTAACCGTGAGTAAAAGAAATGTATGGAGTGTGAGCAGTATAAAGGTATTACTCAGTCCTCAGGCAAACGGGGAGACACACACGCACACAAATACATGGCAAGTGTGGAACTAGAACAGCAACCTAACTACTTTATTACACTACAGCATTACACAGATACAGAACGCACTACCGAGATTACTGGGACACAGCCCTCCCAGAGGTGTATTTGTAGATGGGTGACATCATCGGCCTTGCTAACAGTGGGTAAAATAAATGTATGGAGTGTGGGCAGTCTAAAAGCAATTTAGAGTCCACTGGCAAATGGGGACAGACATACACACACACTCCAGTGTTGGGTACGGAACACCTGCCTATTTACAGATTACTATTACAATACTATATACTTATGAATCATGCCACACAGACTACACATGTCAAGGCTGTCACTATGACCGTCTGGGAATGCGGACATCAACAGGAATGCTGGCAGTTAAGATGTACATACCTGTGAACCTGTGTGTTTAAAGTAGGAATCCATCCTGACCTGGAGTATGCCCATCTGTGGAATGGACGACTACTACCACTATACAGGATTACAATGGCCATGCCCATACACAGAGGCACATAACCGACACAAGGTGTCACTGGGCATGCTCACACACTTAGTAGCACAGGGCTTTTCGGAATGCACTATGTGTCCATCTACACAAGGATATACTAGTAGCACTAGGGATGCACGGTCTAAAAACACATGGCATCTAACAAGGTAATTCCAATCCTATGCCAGGGTATGGGGGTCGAGAAAAACCGGGCCAACCCCTCTTTACATAGTGTAAAAAAAAAATTTTAATGGGGTTTGGTTTGAGGCTTGTTAAACCTGCTCCAATTTTACAGGGGTTTTTTCCAACATCACCATTTAGAATGGCTAAGGGCAGGTTTTCCATACACTACCCGAAAAAGTGGGAT
>NC_056738.1:211300656-211380656 GCF_019279795.1 Protopterus annectens
TTCCCCCACCCCCCCTTGTAATGTTTAGTATAGTACAGCTGTGAGAAGTTCCCATAATATGCAAGGATAATTCACATTTCAGACATCAAGTGATTCTGTCTTGCCTTTCAGTTGGTGCTATGTTAGTAAAGAATAGGAATGCATTCAGGCTGACTCCCTGGTGTCTGCATTTGCCATCAAATCTGAAACTTTACAATAAGAGTAGGAGTTGAACATTACATGGTGTCCAATTAGAACATAGTGTTTACTGACAAATTCAACATCTACAAAGACATGGTGAAGCAATGAGTGCACAGCTCGAAGGCACATCCTTCCTCTCTACTCCAACATAAGGAGCAGAAAATCATCTGAATTATTACTAGACCACCAGGAAAATTTAATTTCTCAACAGAGTATATCCAAATGACACAAATGAGCACAAAACCAACAAAATGACTTTTGTTAAAATAAAAATCTGACAAACGAGCAAATCTTTGAATAAAAACAGGACAAAAATGTATATCTGAAAAACATGCAGCAGTTCTGAAAAAAACAAAAAACACAATGCAATGCAAGGAAGCCATAACTCATTAAAGCCAGAACTGAAAACCATTAGCATCAGCTGCCACCATCTCCTCTCCATATTCACCAGGTCTTCCAGACTCACCTCAGCCACCCTAAGACTCTACCCGAACCATGTCCTGGACCAGTACCCCCGGATTCACTAATCTCCCGTGCAGGACTAGCTTAGTCCTGCACAGAAGCACCCGAAGGAGTAATGTGACTGGTGATTCAGACAGCTCAAAGCAAATCCGAGAGCCCTGTGTGACACTTGATTTGGATGTTTGCTGAAACTAGTGCTTCAATGAAGATGTAGAAAGTATTCCATAAAATTAAGGACTGCTGGACTGAAGTAAAGAGGACACATTTGCTTACTGAAGATATACACTTAAACAGAAGACCCTGACAATGGAGCCGTGCTGGGTGTTGACATTAACTACAGTGTCATTATTTATTGCTAATAGCGGTACAGACTCCTACTCCTAACCTCCTACCATCTAGTGACTGTCAAACCTGGTCAGCCTAAAGTGACTGCAACTTGGCCTGCCTCAAACCTTAAAAAGTATCAGTCTGCTCCAGGAACAGAAACTAATAGCGGTACAGACTCCTACTCCTAACCTCCTACCATCTAGTGACTGTCGAACCTGGTCAGCCTAAAGTGACTGCAACTTGGCCTGCCTCAAACCTTAAAAAGTATCAGTCTGCTCCAGGAACAGAAACTAATAGCGGTACAGACTCCTACTCCTAACCTCCTACCATCTAGTGACTGTCGAACCTGGTCAGCCTAAAGTGACTGCAACTTGGCCTGCCTCAAACCTTAAAAAGTATCAGTCTGCTCCAGGAACAGAAACTAATAGCGGTACAGACTCCTACTCCTAACCTCCTACCATCTAGTGACTGTCGAACCTGGTCAGCCTAAAGTGACTGCAACTTGGCCTGCCTCAAACCTTAAAAAGTATCAGTCTGCTCCAGGAACAGAAAGTAGGTTTGAGCGCTGTAATACTAACCCATTTGGGCTCTTAGTGGGTATTCCTATAAGAGTTTTTAGTTTAGCCTGTGCCTCAGTCTCCAGCAGCCAGTTCCACCCTTTCTCAGCCCCCCTCCCCCAGTGTTAACAGCTCTCTCCTTGCCACCTATTTCTACTCCCTTTTACCCCTCTACTGTCCTGGTGCACTTTTATCCCTTTTCCCTCCATACTTACTTTCTCTGCACTGTAGGTGCCCCCCCCTCCCCGGCTTCCTTTCTCCAACCTTTTCTGGCCCAATTTAGTCCTGTCTCATTTCACAGCCGGTACATGCTGTTTTCTCTTTTCCTGTAACTTCTACTCTACCTTATTGTATTTCTTTATCCCTTATAACTCTACTATTTTTCTTTTAATCTGTAACGTACCATTTCTTCTTCTCTCTACCCTTTTTTCTCTGCCCCCACTGTATGCTTCTTTCTGTCTTACTTTTTACCTTACACTACTCATCTATCTGGTTCACTCTGGTTTCTATTCTTCTCTCTTCTAGCTAGTCAAATACCTATTTTACTTTACATATCTGCCTTTTTTGATTGTCTCCTTTCTTATCTCACCTGGTGGTTTCTGATTTCTCATCCTCTACTACGTCACATCTCTAGTATTTACTCTCTGTACTCTCTTCCCAACTCATCCCCCGTGATTCTCATCCTGTCCCCTGTTGGACTTCCTTCCCTTCTACCCTCCTTATCCTGCCCTCCCCCACATTTTCTCGCTACCAGCTTCCGTCCCGCCCCTCCTATCGGTGAGTTTACTAATACCCCCCCCTGTACCTGCGTCACTCCTTTTACTACCTTCTACCTGTCCACATCCCTGGCTGCTGCAGCTCTTGCCCTGGCGAGCTACTCTGGTAGGTCTTACTTCCAAGGAGTTTCCAGACTGTGGTTTTTTATGTGTATTTTGTGACACCATAGCGGTGAATACCTACTCTTGCAACCTCGACTACATTTTCTAGCGGTGTGCCTCCTTTAAAGGACTTAGTTTAATGGTTGTACTGTCTGATATGCCTCTGGTTCATTGATGTTTTGTTATATGCTGTTAGCTGTTTAGGAGCATGTAATACTGTATTTGTTTATGTTGCACTCTCCTACGTTTGATAAACGACCTCCTCTATATGCAACGGGGTTCGTTGCAGCTGTTGTTAGTGGTAATGGTCCTTCCCATGTTAGCACACTATCTACGCACACACTAACGGGGTTATACATGCTATTTTCCTCTTAGAATACAGAGCGTCATACTTAACCTCACGTGCTCCATTTTTAAGGACTAGTGTTTAGTACAGCCCTTCTGTTGGACCTTGTACCTTTAACTGTCTGTTAACATAGTTTACTGTCCCGACCTTTAATGCTCATACTATCATGTTTTTTGTACCTGGTTGCTTCCTTACTATCTGAACTGCGCCACTCAAGTGAAGATTATCCACGTGCTTGGCTGGCGTTCCTCGCTGTCCTAAACCCCACACAGTCCCTATTATTGCAGTTCGCATAGGCGATGCTTACTGCTGTACTTCCCTCAAATACTATTGTTTTCCTAGCTATTGCTGCCCTTATTTTATTCTTTTTATCGGAAAGCTGTTCCCGTTCCTTACTGCACTCTAAACGCCTCTAAGCTACATGCTTTCAGTGCCACAGTAGCTACCGGCTCGCTTCTCTCTCTCCCTCCCCAGCGACAGTTATTTTTACTGAGGTTACGAGGGATTTCACTTACATTTAGCTATCTATTTTTTGCTAGACTACGTACTATTTCTATCTAATACAATGCTGCCCTTATTTTATTTTTGTATCGGAAAGCTGCTCCTGTTCCCTACTGCACTCTAAACACCTTTTAATCTACATTGCGCTTTCAGTGCCACAGTAGCCACTCGGCGTTCGCTTCTCTCCCTCCCCAGCGACAGTTATTTTTACTGAGGTTACGAGGGATGTCAATTACATTTAGCTCTCTATTCATTGCTAGAATATGTACTATTTCTATCTAATGCAAATAACATCAAGGGTACCAGGCTAGGGTTTCTTGAACAGATTACAGTAAACATTAGAGACCTGGGTTTTATTGTATATACTCATGTTTGCTTTGTTTTTACCACGATGATTGTTTTCCATGGTTAATGTTGTTTATATGAATCTCAAGCATGATATATGGGTAATGTTGATCATTTGAAATTCTGATAAGTGTTATGTGCTAACTTTGCTTCCTTTATTTTTCTCCTCTTGCCCTCCTTCTCCCCAAAGCTAATAGCGGTACAGACTCCTACTCCTAACCTCCTACCATCTAGTGACTGTCGAACCTGGTCAGCCTAAAGTGACTGCAACTTGGCCTGCCTCAAACCTTAAAAAGTATCAGTCTGCTCCAGGAACAGAAAGTAGGTTTGAGCGCTGTAATACTAACCCATTTGGGCTCTTAGTGGGTATTCCTATAAGAGTTTTTAGTTTAGCCTGTGCCTCAGTCTCCAGCAGCCAGTTCCACCCCTTCTCAGCCCCCCTCCCCCAGTGTTAACAGCTCTCTCCTTGCCACCTATTTCTACTCCCCTTTACCCCTCTACTGTCCTGGTGCACTTTTATCCCTTTTCCCTCCATACTTACTTTCTCTGCATTGTAGGTGCCCCCCCCTCCCACCTCGGCTTCCTTTCTCCAACCTTTTCTGGCCCAATTTAGTCCTGTCTTATTTCACAGCCGGTACATGCTGTTTTCTCTTTTCCTGTAACTTCTACTCTACCTTATTGTATTTCTTTATCCCTTATAACTCTACTATTTTTCTTTTAATCTGTAACGTACCATTTCTTCTTCTCTCTACCCTTTTTTCTCTGCCCCCACTGTATGCTTCTTTCTGTCTTACTTTTTACCTTACACTACTCATCTATCTGGTTCACTCTGGTTTCTATTCTTCCTACTTGTAGCTAGTCAAATACGTATTATACTTTACATATCTGCCTTTTTGATTGTCTCCTTTCTTATCTCACCTGGTGGTTTTACCGCTCCGCTAGCCCTCAAGTGGCTCACTCCTCCCCTACTCTACCCCCAAATCCCACCCACCCCCAGTGCATCTACATTTATAGTCCCTTTCTGTCTCCTCCCCTTTGCACTCCACCCATCCCATCTCTTTGCTCCTCCCCCACCTAGAGGATTCTCTTTAAACCACTCCTCTCCCTCTCCTTTCCTAGCTGCTCTCTCTCCTACATCCCTCCCTACATCTCTAAACTTCTCAGCCAACCCAACCCACTTTTCTACTATCTATCCTACCCTAATCTTCAATGCCTCTTCCACACTACCTCACCTCATTTACATGGCTTGTCCTTCTTTTCACTTTGTATAATGCATCCTCCTATTCCTATTCCAAACTACCCACCTCTTTTCCACTCCACTCTCCCTCCACCATTTTCTATCCACAACATCCAACCCTCCATTTTTCTTTTATATCCCCCTGCCTCATTCAACCAAATACATTTCATTACTTTAAGCTAAAAATCCATACAGTCTACATAAAATATCCCTCATTCAAATCTAAATTACATATCCCTCTTACTTTACTCTTCCATTCTAAGTCTCAACTTCTGCAACCTTTAACATGTCTTGCCCGTGCAGGAGATGTCCATCCTAACCCTGGGCCTACACCAACTAATACTCTCTCCCTCTTCCTCCTCAGATAGACACAATCTCAAATGCCTTAAAGTTATTACCATCAATACCCAGAGCATTAATAACAAAATATCAAACTTCCATGCCTGGTTAAATGTTACTGCTCCAGACATAGTTGGAATAACAGAAACCTGGCTAAAACCCCAAACTGCTAACTCTGAAATTCTACCACCTGGCTACCTTGCTCTCAGGTCCGATCGCCAAAACAAAAAAGGAGGTGGTGTAGCCTTAGTCTACAACTGCCTGCTAAATCTCAGCCCTTACCAAAATACCATTCCTAACTTTAATAATGCAGAACTAGTCATAGGAACCCTTAAATTAAACAACTTCAAAAGTATCTGTATAATAACCGTCTATATCCCTCCTGGAGACAACATCTCCACCCTTGAAAATATTCTCTGTTGGGCTTCAAATAACATTAAACAAGAGACTATCATTCTAGGTGATGTAAATATTGATTGGAATATAATTAATAATAATACTCCATCTCAATCTATCTATCTTTATAACTTCACTCAACTAATAAACAACATTACCAGACCTAACAAAACTAAACCTTCTGGGTCTATCTTGGACTGGATTCTAGTCAACCACCCTGACTATATCTCCAACTCTGGTACCTTACCAGACTCATTAAGTGATCATCTCCCAGCTTTTATTGACCGAAAAACCCAACAGCTCCCACACCAACAACATTATGCCCACTCTCGTAACCTAACTAATTTCAACCCCTCAGTATTCTCTGAAACCCTTAAAGTAACAAACTGGGATTCACTTAATACTCTCCCCCTTGATGAAGCACTAGAACTCTTCAATACTACCTTCCTTAAAATTCTTGATTCCCAAGCCCCCCCTCGTACAAAAAGAATAAAATTCAACTCTGCCCCTTGGCTAACTAAAGATACCAAAACCCTTATGAGACAAAGGGACAAAACTTGGAAACTATATAATAAAAATAAAAACCCAGCCTCCTTACTGCAATTTAAGCAACTCCGTAATCAAGCTAAAAAACTCATTATGAATGATAAGAAATCTTACTACAACAAACTTCAGTCTACCCTCACTAACAATCCCAAAAAATTCTGGAACTCTATCAATTCACTCTTACATCCAGGTACAAAATCCAATCCCTGTCCAGACAATAATAAGACTGACACTGAAATCGCAACTCTCTTTAACTCCTTTTTCACTGGCTCCATAGCTCAACTGACTAAATCCTTCACCCCTTCCTCCCATTCCCCTAACCCAAAGCCTTCTTCTTCATACATCCCTCATTCCAACTCTCTTAATCCTCCTCCCACTTTCTTTCTACAACCCGTGTCTACCACCAGAATCAAACAACTTCTCTTAAAACTCAAACCCTGCTCAAATGCCCCTGACAACATCCCATCACTCTTTCTCAAGCTTGCAGCAGATGGCATTGCCATACCTATCTCTATTCTCATAAACAGATCCATCCAAGAATCTTATGTCCCCAAACTTTGGCGTGCTGCCCACATTCTGCCACTCCATAAAGGAGGCAAAAATAATTCTATCTCTAACTTCCGACCAATAGCTATTCTTTCTCCAATTTTAAAAATACTTGAAAAGTGTATACACCAACAACTCATGCCCTACCTCCTCAACAATCACCTCCTCACTCCAACTCAACATGGGTTCCGACCTGGCCACAGTACCATAACTGCTCTTCATTCCTTCCTAGAAATTGTCAACCAAGCTCGTGACTCTGGAAATATTGTCTCCACTATTCTTCTTGACCTTTCTAAGGCCTTTGACACCATATCCCACTCTCTCCTTCTCAACCACCTCTCTAACCTCAATCTCTCCCACAACTCTCTTTCTTGGTTCAGAAGCTATCTCTCTGATAGATCCCAAGCTGTGAAATGGAATACTGGTACCTCAAAATTCCTACCTACCCCTACCAGTGTCCCACAGGGTTCTATACTTGGGCCTTTACTCTTTAACATTTTTATCAATGATCTTCACTCTTCAATCCCTCATGCTGAAATAGTACAATATGCTGATGACTCCACGGTTATCTGCTCTGCCCCTAGCCTTCCCGAACTCCAAGCCAAAACTCAATTGGCCTTTACAACAACAGAAAATTGGATGCTTCAAAATCATCTTTCCCTTAATGCCAACAAATCTCACATCATTCTCTTCTCCCCCTCAAAAGCAATGACTCTGGACAAGTCTTCCTTCTTAATCTCCAGCCTCTCACAGTCCTCAATAGAAGTTGTTAGTTGTGCTAAACTACTCGGAGTTACCATTGATGAACACCTGAATTTTAATAATCATATTCAAATAAACATAAACAAAACTCATCAGAAACTCGGTATGCTCTATAGAAATGCTAACTTTCTCACTCCTTCTACAAAACAAACCCTCGCCACAACCTTCCTTCTCCCTTCTCTACTGTATGGTGCCCCTATTCTATCTAATCTCACCACTTCTATCTCCTCAAAACTAGAAAGCTGCTACTATAAAATTGCCAAATTCGCCACTAACTCCCCCCACTCAACTCACCATTGCATCTGCCTCCGTAGCTCCAATGGCTAGAACTCCCTAATCAACTCGACTTCCTCCAACTTACTACTGCACACAAACTAATTTTAACCCTACTGCTTGCCCAGCATTATCCAATAGCCTGACCTTATATACTCCTCCAAGGCCCCTAAGATCTAGCCACCAAAATCTCTTATCTGTGTACAGACCTAAGCGACCCCCTGGCCAACTCCTACTTTCTTACACTACAGCAAAAAAATGGAACTCACTTCCTTCCCTCTTAAGAGTTACTACAAGCTACGAACAGTTCAAATCCCTTCTCCATTCCCACCTTTCCCAAAATTGGAAATGTAATTGTATACTCCCTACCTAGATCTTATTTCATCCTATTTTCCTCCTTCTTTACTTCTCCACTTAACATTATAGTTACATAAAAACAAGATTTTCTTATATATACTGCCTAATGTACCTCATCTTTGAAGAATTGTTAAAATATTGTACTATTAGAACTCTGAGTGTTTTTGTCAATAATGTATTAGTTTACTCTCTTTCTGCTGTGTTTTTGTGTTCAATGTATCATCATTAATGTATGCTTGTATTTTTGTGTGCAATGTATTACTTCGTTGTATTTTCTTGGAGCTTTTCTCCCCGGGCCTCCACTGAAAACGGGCTTTCGAGCCCAGTGGACTTCCCCGGTTATCAAACTGGAAATAAATAAATAAATAAATAAATAAGATGACAGCTCGCCATGCATAGTAATGAAGGCACACTGGCTGAGCTCCTAGGCTTACACGGAGCGTGTATGAGTGCAGGGGGCATGTCTTGCAGCAGAGCTCTCAGAATAAACACGCCCCTGCAATGTCGAACAGCAGAAGCTGTTAAGAAATGAGCAAGATCACTCAAAGCTGTCCTCATGTCCCCACCAACAGACCCCCATGTGTACAACAGCAACAGGATATATAAATTAAAAGAAGAAACCCATCTGTATCTTTTAAAACACCGATTAAAGCTAACTGTAGATGTCTGGTGTGCCCATCACTTAGCTACGGTTAATGTAGCTGAAACAGCAAAAGGAGGATAAAAAGCAGGATATGTGCAAATGAAGCAGTACAGCGATATTGTAGTGGGCAGAGCGTTCGCCTCATGAGCAGTCAATCCCGGTTCGAGTCCCACTGCAGTACATTCCATTTCCATGTTAAATCACTGTTATGATCTATATATTTAGTTGTATAACCTAATAAATAACATATATGTGTGAACTGCAGTAATAAGCAGTGTAATGAATGACAACCCCATTCACTTGCCAAATCCACCACCTCCCCAAGAACCAGTAGACTATTACTGCCGAAAATAGAGCAGTAGTAAGGATAAATAAGCATGAGTAAGCAGGTGCAAGTCTGGTTGCACAACGGGAAGCAGTGCTTACACAGAGTAAGCAATAGTGAGGCTAACCATGTGTAAGCGGATGTCACCGGACGCTAGCAGTGCTTACTGTCGCACAAACCCACTGACAACTGGGTAAAAGTGCTTCAACCACTCCGTATCCAACAGGCCTCGTTCTGGCCAGCAATAAATTAAACAGCCCCTACAAGGCTCGAACCCAGGAGCCTGCACACCATAGGCAATGTGATTCACCACTAAGCCACCGCAGATATACATAACCCTATCGTTTTCACAAACATAGCATCCAGCAATACCATTTAACATTACATGACATGTAGCTAAATATGTAGATGTATGTGTGTGTTTGTGTGTGTATGTGTGTGTGTGTGTGTGTGTGTGTGTGTGTGTGTGTGTGTGTGTGTGTATGTGTATATCTATAACTAAATAGATATATACCTCTCCCTCTCTGTATTACATATGTATACATATATATATATATATATATATATATATAAATATATATATATATATATATATATATATATATATATATAAATAAATATCCACATAAAGATATACACATATGCAGACTTCCATACATCTATATGTCGTTAGATATATATACAGCAATATATATATATATATATATATATATATATATATATGTGTGTGTGTGTGTGTGTGTGTGTGTGTGTGTGTGTGTGTGTGTGTGTGTATACACAGATATATATCTATGATATGAGACATCACATAAGAATGACATATATGACCACAGGCACCGCCAATGGGGGTGAGGGGTCTTGATCAACATATGTGTTACATGTACCAATACCCCCCACATCCAAACAGGTGAAACATACAAACACACAAACAAAGTAAACAGACCACTGCTTCCCAAACCACAGGCAGGATACTACCAGTGGGAGAAACATTGTGAACCCACTAAGTCTAATCTAGAAACAAAGACAGGAACGTCCCTTGTGGGACAACCCAAAAATGATAGGATTTTCAGATTCTCATCATTGCACCGAGTCATCAAGGCAGGGCACATATGTTCTCAGACTACAAGTTTGGGAAAGCCTGATGATCCATGGGTCGAGACAACGTATGTGATGGCTCCTGAGAAGTGGAGAGTGGGCAGTGTGTAGTGGTGTGGCTAGACCCGACCTGCACCCAGAGAAAGGATCATTGGTGCGAAGGAGGAGCAGGTAGGGGGACGTTGGGTATGAAATTATGGGTCGAGGCATGCCGGTGTTGGATGGAGCGGTTCTAATCGGACTGCCTCGTGGATGTAAGCAATAGTGTGAATTGGGCAGAGCATTCTCCTAATGAGCAGGCATTCCCAGTACGAGTCCCCCTGCAGCACAGTCCATTTTAGATGGCAAATCACGTTATAACCAATTTTGTTGTTGCAAAACCCACTAAATAACACCAAATAATACATGGTTGTAGCTCCCTACTGTAAACATGTAGTCCATTCTAATTGGCATCACAACTTATTATTGTTGTCCTCATCCCCACCCAGGGATGTGAGTGTCCAAATCTGCCTCCAAATTCAGTGTATATGCACAGCTGTTGCTGCAGAAGAAATGGCCAGCTGTGGACCTTTCCTTTCAGCCTTCCTGCACATCCCTGGCTATTTCCCCTACTAACCCTCTTTGTGCCCCTTTTTCACCACTTACCTATCAACCCCTTTTTCTTTCCTTTTAAAGTTTAAAGTTAAAATTAGGTGACACCCTCTTCCCCAACTATATTGGCAAAATCTGGAACTCCCTACCCACATCTATTACGTCAGGTGTCTCAGAGGACACATTTAAAAAACACTTGAAGGAACACCTCAAGCACACTTGGATTCTCACATGCTCACTACCTGGCTAAATTCTTCCCCCATCTTACACTCTATACCCCTACATCAACTATTGAGACTAACACCTCTTTTTCCTGCCTCGCTTACATATCCCAACATCCTTTAAACCTTCCCTATTGCTCCCCTACCAATTATTCCCACAACCTAATATGCAGTTATAATGTCTCCCCCTCTACCTACCTACCTACTTGTCTACTCCTTCACTATTCTCTTCTACTCTACCACACAAGTATGGAATAACTAAATCTTAACCTGAATACTTGAGTGTATCCTATCCAGAACTGTTAAACTTTAATCTAACTTCACCTTAAAGTGACCTTTGTCAACCTTCATACCTGACATGTAAACTTGAACTAAGCATGGATAATACCTATATGTTAACTTAAACTAAGCATGAATAATATGTTACTTAGTTATGTTAAGTCTGTTACTCTCTATGAATGTGAACACCTCTGTATTACTTGTAATGATTAGCTGATTTTTACTGTGGAGCTTTTCTCCCTGGGCCTGCGCTGAAAATGGACAAGCATCCAGTCAGATTTTCCTGGTCAACAAATGTAAAATAAATATATAAATTAGCGCAGGAGTAAGCGGGAGTAAGGACGTTTAAGCAGCAGTAAGCAGGTTTAAGCCTGTTTGCATTGTGGTAAGCAATGCCTACACTGGTTAAGCAATGTAGAAGCTAACTGAGTGTAAGAAGCCGTAACTGGAATTTAGCATTGCTTACCTTCACGCAAGCCAGTGCAAACCCGCTTACAATTGGTTAAAAGTGCCTTAGTCACTCTGTATCCAACAGCTCTCATTCTGCCCAGCAACAAAATAATCTGCACTCCCAATTTGCAAACCCCGGACCATGCACACTATAGTTAAAGTGAGTTACCACTAAGCCATGGCAGATACACATACAGCTGCTGTTATCACAAACATATCATCCGGATCAGTCATTAAACAGTATAGGAAATGTATGTAATTATGTAGATTAATACGAGCAACCATGTGTACATTGCTCAAATACAGTATTTCGAACAGTCTATGTGTATCATAACAACGGTGCCTGTCCAATCATACTGTGAGAACAGTAGTCTTGCATAATACTTAGAGAATAATAAAAAAATGGTGCACGTCGCGGGGCATGTGGGTGTGCTTCATGCTCAGTATGTCAAACCCGGGATGTTGGTTCAGTGGAACTGGGAGATGAGGCTGGGCAGGTGTGTGAGCAAACCACTGCTTCTCAAACCCCTGACAGGATGCTACCAGTGGGAGAAACAGTGTAGACCAGCTAAGTCTAATCTTGACACAAAACAGGTCTGTCCCTGGTGGGACGAACCAAAACTTGTGAGTTACTCCAATGTTTACACTTGTTTCAGAAGATGAATAAAGCAAGGCACATACATACATGGACTAAATGGATGAAGAGCCTGAAGAGGCTTGGGTCGAGACAGTATACTGGATGAGTACCGAGACTTGGAGAGAGGGCAATGTGTGGAGGTGTGGTATGGCTGGGCTAGCAACTGGAGAATGGATGGTTGCTGTGTACGTGGAGCTCGGGGGGGGGCAAGAACCATGGGTATGACATTATGAAAGATATATGCAAATGAAGCAGCACAGCAATAGTGTAGTAGGCAAAGTATCCGCCTAATGAGCAGGCATTCTTGGTTCAAGTTCCACTGTAGCACAGTCTATTTTACATGGCAGAGCATGTTATTACCAATAGGTTTGTTCCAAAACTCACTAAATAACATATATATATATATATATGAAATGGAGTACTGCAAGAAATGCACATGTGAAGTATCAGAGTCAGACTGAATAAGGCACTAGTAAGCAGGTTTAAGCACAAATAAGCAATAGTAAGCATATGTAAGCACTAGTAAGTGGCCTTAAGCAATGTCTACACTGGTTAAGCAAATCTGAAGCTAACAGCCTGTAAGCAGATGTAACAGCAGGTTAGCAGTGCTTACCTCTGCGCAAACCCGCTAACAACTGACTAAACATGCCTTAACCACTCTGTATCCAATGGCCCTTGTTCTGCCCAGCAACAAAATAAACAGCCTCTGCTAGGCTCGAACACAGAACCCCACACACCATAGGCAAAGTGATTTACCACTAAGCCATGTCAGACATGTATAACCCTGACATATTCAAAACATATCAACCAGCCTAGTCATCAACAGTACAGAGAATGTATTCCAACATGTAAATGTATTTGTGTGAGTAAATATGGTAATATCTAAACAGATACAACATATCAATAGATATATATATATATATATATATATATATATATATATATATATATATATATATATATTTCCATAGAAATATATATATATATATATATATATATATATATATATATATATATATATATATATATATATATAGCCACACATCTGTAGATAGCAATGGTAGAATGACAAATACAAATATGTCCACATGCACCGTTAATGGGGTTGAGATGCCCCAAATGATATACGTCATGTACGAATAGGCATACCCCACCACCACAGCCAAACACGTCCGCCCTGCAATAAACTAAAGTGTTACAAATCCCATAAACAGGACCTGACATGACATGTGCACAACATGTAAACAGTACTACAACCCACCTGTATGATGTCAGGCTGGTATTGGTAACATATCATGCAGTACAGTGTGGCTCCCATAGGAAATGTAAAATATGGAAGTTATCAACATTCCCAGGATACATATACACAGACACATATATGCAGATACAGCTATACATATATATATATATATATATATATATATATATATATATATATATAGATATATATATATATATATATATATATATATATATATATATATATATATATATATATATAGATATATATATATATATATATATATATATATATACATGTGACTACACAGACATACGCAGAGATAGGTACAGTAAGATACATATGTAGAAGGTGCACACAATATGGAATAGCCACTATGCCTACAGTTCACACCTAAACAACTGGGCACTGTATGGGCCACCCATACAATTACAATTGTCGCCTGCAACATATACCCACAGAGAGGTCATAGGAAAAACACCACACACAGGTTTGCAGAAATGGAAAACCTTTATTTGTGTACTATTACAGTTCTACATGCCATGTCATATAGTTGTGCAGACAGTGACATCCATATAAACAGAGTAATGAAACTGTGAAACAGTGATACTAAGACAGTGGTCTGGAAAGTTTCACAGCTGTTGCTGTCCAGGCCAATGCCTTCATATTGTACAATAGTAAAGGCAGACAGGGACACAGGATACCAAACAATCAACAGCATGTAATACAGATGTATAGTTCAGCTGCCTCCATCTACACTCTGTACAAATTCACTAGGTGGTTAAGACTTCAGTTGGCCAAATGGGATGTAACTGTTACATAACAAGGCATAACGGACACCATCACAAGCACACTGACAAACAGAACAGTCTTGTATGGCACGAGGCAATAGGCATGCATTAACCCAATATATGTGAGTAATGTAAATATAGGTGAAGTATATGGTACTGTACATGCAGATACCTTAAGGCAGCTCACCCCTGATAGCCCCACATTTTGTAACAGCCTAGGTCAGTTATGGTGCATCCCCCCTAGACTCAATACTACAGGCACTTATACCACTGTTACATGCACTGGCCTCTGGAGTGCTTAAGGGCACACATGTATTGTTTTGGTGTAGCCCACATATATATGGCCCCAGCACCACTGCATGTGTGGGAGATACAACAGCAGTGGACTGATGGCAGCAATGGCATGTGATATACACACAGCCCACTACAGAACAGCCCCTGACAGCATGTCATATGTGCAAAGCTTGGTATGTAGGTAGAGGACAGAGGCTGGAACACAGGCCCATATGTGGGAAACTGTTACCATACACTAAGCCAGTTGCTGGTGTTACAGGATAGTCTGTAACCTACCCTCAGCCAGGGAATTGAGGTTAGAAACATATATGGATGTAGCCATGTACTGCTAGCACTCAACACACACACTGCTAGTGACATATCTGACACGGGACCTGTGTGGTGGACAGACAAAACATGATAGGCACACCTCTGGCCACCAACAGGATAGGCCCAGAGTTGAGAGCTATGCAGACAGACTGCATTCCAACGTAAACTAGTATGTACACACACAACCTGTAATACCAGTACTATACAAAGCATAACACAACTCTACTCACACTCTGTCTGTAGTTCTGGAACCTCCTACAAATATGTAGCTGGCCTAAGTGTGCCAGTTCCCCTGGAAGGGGTACTGCTACCTGCTGTCTGTAACACTGATGCCCACACACAGGAAGGATGTCCATCACACAGGAAAGGTAAAGAGACCACGCCCACATGATGGGTTATTTATAGTAGCTAGTTGCCATGACAGTGGTAATTGGAAGTACTACACAGCAAGCTGCATGCAGTTAGCAAGTGCAGGGCAAGTGCATCACCTACTAAAGCCAGGCTGCAATCTACCTTAAACATCTCAATCCAGTCACAGGATAGAGAACACAAACAGGAAAAAAAAATGGGAATAAAAAACCCAAAGAACATTTATAGCTGACAACGCACCCAGCTACGCAGCTGCCAGGCAGTATTACAAATTCCCACAACAGGTATGTGAAGTATATGTACATGTGTTAGAATGTAGTACCTGGTCCATAGTACTGTGATAGATGATGTGGAATGCATTATATGTGCCAGCAGGTGTTTTGATAATAGTCAACTGAACAACTGCTATGGACAATAGCATTTGTACCCGTGGGTAGAGGGCCATAGCTAACTGTGCAGGTCAGCACTGACAGACAGGATGTAAGCAATCATAGTGTGTGTTGTGTAATGGGAAATATGCATATGATGTGGCCAATAGCTGGTGGTGGAAGTATTGCCAGTATGATGGACATGTGGGAGCCATGGATACCCAGGTGAATCTGTAATGTAGCATGGCTGAATGCCATAGGTGTGTGATAGAGTTACCTGCAAACAGGTCCCACATATACCCCACCAATGTCAGGCCATGTCCATATGTGGCACCTGTCTGTGTTGTAGCAAGGCAGAACAATGCAGCTGTGCAGGGAGGTGTCGTGAGATTGTGGAGCTGATGTCTGAATGTACCCCACATATAGGTATGCATATGTGTACATATGTCATGGATTTAATATCTAAAGATAAATGTATATCAGCATGTATGTCCAGAAATATACATATACCCATGTGTAGACATACATATGTGCACATATATATGAAGTCACATATATCTACGCACATATAGATAAATACCGATATGCAAATGTCTACATCTGTACAAACACACATACAAACAGATATGTACGGAAAGACATGTCCCCTATATCACTACTATAGTGATGTGTGCTATGTGTGAGGCAGCAGCACACATAGCAATATAGACAGATATCTACAGCTGGCAGTGTGTGCACCATGGATGGGTATGTCACATGTTAGTCCCATCCTAGCACCACAATGCCCCCGCCTGTGAAGTATGCAATGGGAATATGGGGAAGTATGGCAGATAAACACGTGGAGGTGGTCAGGATTGGTAGATATAGAGGACAGTCTACAGGGGTGGTATGTAACACATGTGGTGGGTAAATACCATGGATGGTGTGTGTGGTCAGTGATGTGAACACCTCATGGTCCCCAATATGGGCACAATGAGAACAAGGCTCCCACCAACTGCCACTCATAACAGCAGTCCACGTCCTGAAGGTGCTAGGTCTGGTGGCTGAGCAGGAGGAGCATGTTGGCCATGTGAATGTGTACTGTGTACCTCAGATGGATGCAGAACATCCCTCATGTGTCTGTGGAGCCTGGTATGGCGCAGACCCTAGACTTGAGCTCAGGGGACAGGAGCATGTTGGTGTGTGCCCGAGGGGAGTGGGCAAACATCCCCTGGGTGGTTCCACCTGATGGTATTGCTGTAACAGTATATGAGGAGACCCCAGGTTGGCACACACTTGTGATGTGGCCAGGTATTCTGGTCAGATGGATGTGTAGAGATGGATCAGCTGGCCAATGGAACATATACATGTTATTGTGTCACTGTCATAGTACATATGTTGGTAGTAACAGTCTATACAATCCTGGTAGATGTCCAACAGCATGCATAAACCCCCCCTATAACACAGACTTTCAGATGTGCAGCAATCTCAGAGCAGCCATACCACTGGCATATATGTAACCATGGTGGCCATGACAATGGCATGCAAGTGAATAGTCTGTAACAGGCCGGCAATGTTAATGTCCACATAGGGGATGTGGCTACAATCACATAGCAGAAGGTGTGGTACACTACACAATCTGTCCAAATGGTAGTTAAGCTGTAGCCATACCTAATGAGTTGTGTGTATAGTCTGTTGAAGCTGATATGGTGGGGGGGGGTGACAGAGATGGGTATTATGAACTGTGGTAACCTAGCCATATGAGTCGCTCAGGTCTGTTCCCATCCTCATGTTTTTTCAGGCAGGATGGCACACATCTGGCTGCCGGTGTATTCCACAGAGGAGAACAATGTAATAATAAACCACCTGGTACTGCACTACCAGGTCCTGTTTGGCAGGACAGCACAAGAACAGCAGGAGTGGACTGCCCTGTGGAATGACTTCCTCCACAGGGTTAATGAAGTCAGCCTGCATAACCACAGTTATGAGCAGGTCTGGCATCATTGCAGTGATCTGCTTCGCAATGCCCATTGGCGTGCTGCCACAGTCCAGGGGGGATCACCTTGCCACAGGGGGGCATGCCATCCTTCCCCCCTGACACATGTGGAGGAGCTCCTGGCCAGCCTCGTGGCACCTGTCCATCCTGAATACCATCCACTACTGGACCCCTTTGTGGAGGTGGGTGTCACCCACACAACAGCAGAGGAGCATGCAGGTAAGGACACAGGGCACATCAGTAGACCACTTTTGTGTAAATATCCACAGTGTTACAGGTAGATCATGCATATCTGATATGTTATACAAATATTTTGTTGCTGCATTGTAGTGATAAACAGATGTCCAAATGTGGTAGTTTTGTGTGAATTTACAGTTGATGTATGGTAGTATTGCACCCAGCCTCTAGCAGTGCCACAGGTGTGGCCACTGACATTGCATCTCTCACCCACTTATGTAGGTCCCTCCAGGGGTAACAGCAAGGCAGCAGCCTGAAGCTGGTGAGTATGTCTTATGTAGATGCATGCCAACACACCGGACATGTAATGGTGATGTAATATTCCATGCATACATCTAACACACCTTCCCTGAATGCATGCTGTACATGTGCATGTATTGTTGCTGTGAAATGCCTGGTCTCACAGGGGCGAACATGATGGGGTATTGAAAGGGTATGTGACACACCTGCATGACAACTAACATCCTGTCATTGTGGAATGTGTCCACAGGGGATAACATACTGTTGGTAGACATGGCCTACAGTAGTGACATGTTCTAGCCAACACCCATATACAGTGCAGCACCAGTGTACATACCTGTAGGGCAATGCCAACTGCTGCTGAGATACACTATGGCATATGGCATTACAGTAGTCCACATTATCAGCTGGGTCTAAGCTGCAACATGTGGTGCGCAGTGTATGGGACAATGACACATATGTGTAGGGCTTACCTGTCGTGCATCTGCATAAATGCTGATGGGGGGGGTCTTAGCATGAAACATGGGTGTACTGCAGCAGGGACCCTAAGGATGGTTGTAATGGCTCTATCTGCATATAGTCAGGTTCAGGACCTGTGGCAGCCATGACCCCACCCACACTGCAGTAGTGATGGCATTGTGGGAACACCATGGGATGTGTACATAAGTGGACCTTGTGATCATGCAGAATAGGGGGACATGTGTAGGGTAGGCTGAACATACACTGGCAATTGCGGAAGGCCCACGCTGGTATACCCCTGCCATGAGCAGTGACTGCTGTAGTACACACAAGAAGTGTGATAAACCATCATGATAAGGGTGTGCACACACATCCCCACATGGTGTTGTATGCATTGCGGTCAGCAGCTGCACAGCTAACACAATCTGTAGACACTGCATGTGCATGTACAGGACATATGTTACTATGTTACATACCGGGTGTGTGTACAGCTAAGATCTGCAGTGCTGTGGTCCCATGCCAGATCATGGATGTTTGTGTAAAAGCATTAAAGGTGTGTACACCCCCCATAGCCACAGTATGCTCTGATGGTTGTCAGTGTAAGCATTTCTGCAGTGGCCATACATGGTCTGTTAATGTTGACAGCTTTAAATCAGGCATCCAGGATTCGCCAATGACAACAGTCCACATATCATCCCGGGTATGTTTTGCTGAAACACATAGGGGCTGTGAGAGGTACAGCTGGCATAACTGACATGGTATTACACATTCAGTAATGGCTGGACACCTGTGAGTTGTGGTGCACAGTACATGGCAGGGTGCAGAACAGGTGCTCAGCAATAATATGTACATGGGTGCAGAGGTATCCAGGAGAAGGGGCATCACCTAGTCATAGCACATGCATCATACACATGTATACTGCTGCTAGCATGGTGTGAGCATAACTGAACTGCATGCTGTTCTGTACCATATGTTCTGCATATTGGCAGATGGGCAACTGGAGGACTGTGTGTACGATCACTGTGCAACCTCACCTGTGTGTGTGTGTGTGTGTGTGTGTGTGTGTGTGTGTGTGTGTGTGTGTGTGTGTGTGTGTGTGTGCGTGTGTGTGCGTGTGCATCCTGGGTGGTTAGTTTGCCTGCTGGGTCACTCTGGTGAAGTGGTGGGAGGTAGATGCATGCATGATGTGTGTATGTGTGTGTGTGTGTGTGTGTGTGTGGGGGGGGGGGCATATATGCACATGTGTGATTGTGGGGTATTCATATGGCTGTACCCCCCTTTGGGACCGTGCAGTCCATGGACATGGAGTGCCATATTGCACACCAGGAATACCTGTCATGTACTCACAGGACAGCAAATAGTATAATATGGCCTGTAGCTTGGATCAGACATCCAGAGGGAAGGTAGACCCCAGGTACACATGTAATATTACTGTCAGTGGAGAGGTCACCTACAGGCCATGTATGCAGCTCTACAGATGCATTGGGGAAGTAATAGTCAACACCAGGGAGTGTATCCACATATTACAGCTGACACATGATGGGCCGACAGAGCAGCATATCCGGCATGTACTGAGCATTACATACACATGACACACCAGTGGGAGCTATTATGGCTACAACATAGTAGCACACACACATAGGGGCCATGCACATCATTCTGGCCATACAGAGGGTGCATACTGAAAGACAGCATTGAAGTCATGTTACTCCACTACACACAGGTCAGGCAGGTAATGTAGCAACAGGCCTTGTGTTGTGGCTGCTTATGTGGGCATTTAGAGGACTGTGATGTTAATGAGTGGTAGCAATGTATATATGTTAAGTGTGATGCAGGATGGGGTAACACATGGACATATATGTGGGTCTGTCTGTAAAGCCAGGGACAGGTAGGTAGTTTGGAGATGTGTGTGTGTGTGTGTGTGTGTGTGTGTGTGTGTGTGTGTGTGTGTGTGTGTGTGTGTGTGTACTGTTAAGCAATGCTGTACAGGTTTAAAAGTGTGGTTATTGTTTTCTGCCACAGGTGGCAAGGTGGGTCAGGGACCCTTCTGCACCCAATCTGATGTAGGTGTCCATACAGACACCGATGACGATGGTAATGGTGAGGGACAGGTGAGGTTGTCAGGGGCCAACACTGCGCCCACATTTGCCATCCCTCTGTTAGCCACCCAACCCTCGTACACAGTTACAGTGCCTATACACACCCCAGTACCAGTGGCCATAGCATAGGGACAGCTGGTGTTCAGTGGCAGTGCATGGGAAAGTGTGATAACCATGCCTACTGTGTCCAGTCACAGCAGGCATAGCCAGATGTCTGGCAGGCTGACACATAGGCGGATGTCCCAGAGTGCTCGTGGTAGGGCCACTGGAAATCATGCCCCTGGCATAGGCAACATAGCTGCAACCAGCAGAAGCATGTTCCAGGCTGTAATGGCAGCGCAGGCATGTATTGAACCTTACACCAGACAGGGCCTTAGGCTGCAGAGGGCTGCAGTTGCTACTGTAGGCGACAACCTCCGTGAAGTGGCGTCTGCCATCCATGTGTCTAATGAGCAAGTGGATAGATGGCATGATGAGCTAATGGCCCTCATCAGCCACGGTGTGTCTGTGCTTTGACATGTGGTGGGGATGTGGCAATGCCCACGTGGATATGGCCCAGCAACACCAACAGCTGGCACTCAGTGTGGCCATGCTAGGACACCAAGGGGCTCCTGTAGTGACAGTAGCAGCCCCGGCAGTGCAGGGTGTAAGCTGTCCACACCACACTACAGCAAGACTATGTTCACATGGTCCTGGCCAGTCCCAGGAGGGATGTGGTACCAGTGGACAAATGTCAGCAGGTGAGAGTAGCACTTCAATGCCTGTACCTGCACGTGCTCGCAGAACCCCTGGCAGGCACAATCCACGTGTCTATGGCCGGAGGCAGTGAACTGCACACCCTGCCAGTTATAGTCTGCAGCTGTCCATAAACACCTGTGTAGGGCAGCCACAAGGCAGAACTGTGTGCTTGCATACCCACACACTATGCAAACACACCTAGGGCACCTCATACCTGCACACACCACATCACCTCAGCCAGCTCCCAAGAATACACACCTCATCCACACACATGGTGTCAAATGTATGGCCCACCCTCGACCTCTGGCAGACCAACACTACACCTTGTGCATATGATGATACTTGTGCCCCATCCCTGTCATCCATACCATCGATATAGGGACAGGCTGATATGGTTCTGATGCACATGGTGACTGTACACCAGTGTACCACAGTCCTGCCGTGTAACATGTTGTATGGTGTATAGTGTAAGTTATAATTGGCAGGTAGTGTAGCCATCCAGCAATGATAATGATGCCTTCTAGCTGTTAGTAACACTGCTTGGGTGTGGTCTCTAAACTGATATGCAAGTGTGTTGTAGGTGTACATGTGTCAGCATGAGGACACCCTGTGCATATGATGATACCTGTTCCCCATCCCTGTCATCCATACCATTGATACAGGGACAGGCTGATATGGTTCTAATGCACATGGTGACTGTACACCAGTGTATCACAGTCCTGCAGTGTAACATGTTGTAGGGTGTAGAGTGCGAGGCATAATTGGCAGGTAGTGTAGCCTTCTGGCAATGATGCCATCTAGCTGTTGGTAACACTGCTTGGGTGTGATCTTTAAACTGATATGCAAGTGTACTGTAGGTGTACATGTGTCAGCATTAGGATGGTCTGCAGTCATGTTGCACAATGGGGTATGTCACTGTGCTGACACCATGGCAGTGACATATCTGGGGTACAGTTGAACACATTTCACAGGTTACTATACCGGGTATTGCCTGTGCCACATGGACAGGTGGCCCACTGGTGTGTGTATACCCTGCAACCTGATGTAGACCCATCCACATACATGCACACTGTTACTTGCCAACACTGGGACTAGACCCCTACCTAGCAATGTTGTTATACTGATGTGTGTGGCCTACTTTGCACAAACACTGCCTTAACCATTCTGTATACAACAGACCTTGTTCTGGGCAGCAACAAAATGAGCAGTGCTTGCAGGTCATGAACTCAGGGCCCTTTACACTGAAGTCACAACACATGACCACTATGCCATGACCACTGTGGAGACAGCTGTTATGTTATGGATATAACTGTCATTACCCAAATTGAGTGGTATTGAACACTTGCCTTTACATCCTAGATTGTGTAGTCCTTGTCATTAATATGACTGTTGCATCACATATGTTGTTTTATCATAATGTACACATAGCAGATACATATGGTGGGATACATGTGGGAGGGTATATGCAACCGTGACATATACACAAGACAGGTATATGGTTGTATACATATAGGTGTATAGATGTCTACATGTACATACACAGGTATACACATACATATGTCTGTATACACGTCTGTATAGTGCTACATATATATGGCCATGTGTACACCTCTTCATATGTACATATGTATACATATCTATACATATATGTATCTATACATATGTGTATATATAGGTATATGTATATGTACATATAGATATATGTGTATATAGCTATATATGTATGCACAACCTATGTGTACAGATATGCCTAGTTATGTTGGTATATATATATATATATATATATATATATATATATATATATATATATATATATATATATATATATATATATATATATATATATATATATATATATATATATATAGAGAGAGAGAGAGAGATATGACTATATGTGCATACATATCTATACCGATATACCTACTACTGTCAATATATCTGTAGATATCCATATGTTTATGTGCATATGTATCACTATCTGTATATGTGTAGACATATATTGCTCTGTATATGTATATATCTGGGTGTGTACATGTATATCTATGTACATATACATACCCATCTATATATGTTGATATGTATATGTGTAATTATATATATATATATATATATATATATATATATATATATATATATATATATGTAGATGATTATATGTACAGATGTTCTCACCATATGTCCTAGACATGGAGTGTAGACCTACCCCAGCCCCTGTAGTCACAACGTCATAGTGCAAGTGGATGTCAGGTATGTATAGCAGGTATATTGGTAGACTATTGCTACTGTAATTGGGATTGTCTTCACAAACATGGTGTGTGGGAGGTCACATCTGCTTTCCACATGTGTGCCATTGGCTATTGACATCCTAAGAATACCCTGGTAAAGTACCACTGCTAGCATGTAATGCCCTGTGGACTGCAGCACAGATATTGGCCAATATATGTTGACATTCTGAAACACTCTTTACAGCCCAGAGGTATACACAGAACCCCTTAGTGCTAAACATGTGTACCATGCATGACAATATGGATGTTAACAGCCATGTAGATGGATATAACACATAATGACTGGTATACATATGCCACCATAGGTTATGCATTCCCACACCCCTGTCTGGCCTGATACATAATAACCACTGGTACAGGGTTACCATGGCCACATACTACCAATTAGATAGTGACATATATCTGTACAGCATCCCACTGCTCTGTCTGACATACATGACTGTTAGGGGAGACCTAGCAGCAGTACATCCGGAAAGTATCTCCACATGACATCTCACTAGATAAGTACACTAAGCTGCTAGACATGTAACAATGCACTGTGCAGGCTACAGGCAGACTGGCTCAACACTGGCCAACATCTCCAATGGGGGAATGCACATGTACCTACATATATATAGCAGGCTCTGCAGGCATGTCACACCACAGGGTAAGATACACCTGTATGTAGGTGAATAACCACATCCAATGTGAACACAGCCACAGCCACATATAGTAAGCTAGCATAAAACTACAGTATATGGAGTATCTGTTCAACACCATCCTCATATGTGCCACTCACAGACTAACCCTACATATACTGGGCTGCTACACAGTGTGGTCTGTTGTCTGTCTGTGGTATGGGACATGTGTGTGTATGGCCCTACAAACATGTAAACGAATACAGTAACATACAGGGGAGCAGCATGTAACATCAGATAAGATGGGACCTATAACAATGACATCTACCACAGTCTTTACACAGGCTAAAGAACATGTTCACAATGCACACACTGTCGACATTCACCATAGTTACACAGACCTCAGTACTATACAAACAACCACAGAATGTCCTGGTCATGTCGTCAAATATTACCTGTACTGTAAATAGCATGTGTAGCAGTCTGATATCTCCCTGGTTTGCTATCAGATATGATGACACTAATAATGGTGTACAGCACATATGCACCTCTTAATGCATGACATATGTACAAAGGTTGACAGAATTGTGGCTGGAAGCATATACACAGGGTCAATATTGACATGTTGCTGTGATAACCTCATACATGTACTGTCATAACAGGGTTTGTTGCAGCATGTGTCCTTTGAGGGATATGAAGTCAGTAACTGTCACGGCTTTCACCATCTACAGACTGCAATCCTCACACTACCTGATAGATATGTGCTCTGTGGGTAACACATGACACCAAGGGCACAACACACAGCCCAGTCTGCAGACAACCCTGCAGATGTGGATTCCTCATAAACATAGTACTGACATGACAGGTATTACAAAATGTAGGGCAGCCATATCCACATACACACTGTTAAACCTACATTACTCCACATGCAGTATAGCAGCACTTACAGTCTGTAGTCATGTCAGGCACATCTCCCTCCTGTGTGTTGCTCTGTTTCCATAGTGTAAGTCATTAGAGGTAAATCCCCAATCCATCTGAGATGCTGTTAGCCAAACAACAGATCTAGTTCCTGCCCACAGTGGATGTAAAGGGCCAACACTAAAATGATGTTCCTAGATATTGGAGTGTGTTTCCATGCAATTGGCTATGGGAATGTTACCACAGCTGTTCCACATGCACTCAGCTAGAGGAGGACTGCAGTTGTTGCAGAGGCCATCAGCTGATCATGACCATCACTTACAAAACACAAGCTGCTGCCTAGCAAAGCAGGTGTACATCCTACATCCAGCAGAGAGGGTGTGGGTGGGACAGACAAAGACAAAGTATGTCAGGGAAGGTGTGGGTGAGTAAAACTTAAGTATGTTTGTGTCACACACCTACCAGTATGGGGTTTCAAACATCTGACTCACTATGCATAGCTATCACATGTGTATGCAGTTATTGCATGCGCCTCATAGCTTACATGTTGGTGAGCTGTTCAGACGTATATGTGCTGGTGAGTGACATCTGCAAAACTGTTGTGATACAGTAGGTGTAGCACACAAGCCTGTCCACATGAACAGATGTCAGTGTCAACACAGCCACACTCTGTAAGGGACTCTTACACATTGCCACACTTGGCAGGGTAATGAATACACTTCCTAACCAGTTACCTTGCCATAATACATTAATGCATAGGTATCAATTGGCCCACAGGGGTTATCCTGGGGTTCTATGGTCAAAGGGTATGTGATGGTGTCTGACATTAGACAGCATGCTTCAGTATGCCAATTGGGGTGGTACTGGGTGTGAATGTGGTCAGAAGCATCATACACCACACACACAGACACAGAGTGCTAGTACCAGCGTGCATGTCTGCATTGCTTCACAGTGTGTAGTGGTTGACAGTGAAAGGCGACTGTATAAGGCTAGATTAGGGGTATTCCTTGGCATCAGGCCACAAGAGAATGGTCTGCATTATGGCTAAGGGGTGTAGTGTCCAGAATGGCCCATACAGGTGGGTATAGTATTCACCATCCAGTCACCTGGGTTCCTATTGTGCGTGGCCAGTGCTGTGCAGTGCTTGCCATGTATGTGTTCTATATGCCATGACATGGATGGTGTTTGGGATGTGCACACGTCCCACATTCATGTACAGTGGCATGTGGAAGTGTACCTGGTTTGTCTGGCCCGTGTTGTGTACACAAAATGTTATCATCAGATGTGACAGTCCTGCCCTCATGTGGCGGGGCCAGGTAATGGACAGCAGGTTGGCCCTGCACCTACATTGATAGCATGCTACAGGTAATCCCTGGTGTCAGTGGCATCTGTCCATACAGGGCATGTGTGTAAGGCATGGTATGTCCTTTGTGGATCACATTTGATGGAACCACAGTTGTTGCAGGCATCCAGTGGGAAACATACTGAAGGCGCACTGTCTGCAATTATGTGCCTATCGTACTGATGGACAGGGTGCCATGGCCTCTGTAGGCCACTGCATTCGCACCATAGTTACTATCAATCACCAATATGCAGTGTACTACACACATCTTGACTGTTGCCTTGCCATGTGTGTGTGTGTGTGTATGAGACATGGGTTGGAGTGTGCTCTGGGTAATACTGGAGTTGCTAACTGTGATTGCCTGGCCTTGATGTCACATGTATGGGTATGGATATGCACTCCAGTGTCTCGATTATTTCACAGCTGTTATCCATGTACAGTGGACATTGTGATATGTACTAGGGCCACCATATAAGAAAATTGCAAAACCCATTATACACCCTCCTACACACAGGCTATGAGCTACAAACACACACACACACACACACACACACACACACACACACACACACACACACACACACACACACACACACACACCTGCCATGTCAGGGAGTAGAACCCCTACCTAACTAGTTTATTACACTACGCAGTTATAGTATGTACCATGGTGATTATAACAGTACTCCTTCCCCAAAGGTGTATATCACATTGGCTGACATCAGCAGGATTGCCAAAGTAGGGCATTTGACATGTATTGAGTGTAACTAGCCTAAAATGCATAGCTCACTACACAGACAGTTGAACACACACAAAAGATCCAGAACTGCCATGGGTGGGTATAGAACCCTACCAAAGTTCTGAATCACACTACAACAGTGCGCAGTTATGGTACACATTATGCAGATTACTGGGCTACAACCTTCCCAGAGGTGTATTTTGGGGTGGATAACATCAGCAGCCTTACCAAGGTAGAACATTAAAATTGTAGGGGGTGTGCCTACCTTAAAAAGCATTGATTTCTACACAGACAGAGTCAGACAGACACACACAAAGTTACCAAGGCTGGGGTTAGAACTCCTACTTAACTGGTTTGTCACACTACAGCAGTACACAGTTACAGTACCACAGAGATTACTGGCCAATCACTTCCCCAAAGGTGTATTTCACAGTTGATGACTTTGACTTGTCAAAGTGGACCATTGGAGGTTGTAGTGTCTGTGGATGGACTCAAAAGCATTGCTCCCTACACTGACAAAGGAACACACACACAAACACCCACACTTGCCATGTCTGGGAATAGAACACCTACCTACATAGTATATCACACTACAGTGGGACACAGTTACAGGACACGCTACAGAGATTACTGGGCTACAGCTTCCCAGAGGTGTATTACTAGGTGGATGACATCAGCAGCCTTGCAAAGGTTGAGCATTTGAATTGTAGGGAGTGTGACTACCCTAAAAAGCATTGCTCTCTACACAGATAGGCAGACACACACACAACTACACACTTGCCATGTCTGGGATTAGAACACCTACCTAACTACTTTATCACATGACAGCAGTACGCAGTTACAAAACGCGCTATAGAGATTACTGGGCTACAATCTTCCCAGAGGTGTATTTCTAGGTGGATGACATCAGCAGCCTTGCCAAGGTTGAGCATTAAAATTGTAGGTAGTGTGATTAACATAAAAAGCATTGCTCTCTACACAGACAAACAGACACACACAGTTGCCATGTCTTGGATTAGAACACCTACCTAACTACGTTATCACACGGCAGCAGTACACAGTTACAGGACACGCTATAGAGATTACTAGGCTGCAATCTTCCCAGAGGTATATTTCTAGGTGGATAACATCAGCAGCCTTGCCTAAGTTGCGCATTTAAATTGTTGGGAGTGTGACTACCCTTAAAATTATTGCTCTCTACACAGTCAGACAGACATGCACACAAACACACACACAGTTGCCAAGTCTGGGATTCGAAGTCTTACCTAACTAGCTTATCAGACTACAGCAGTACGTAGTTATGGGACATGCCACGGAGATTACTAGGCTACAACTCTCCCAAAGGTGTATTTCACATTGGATGACCTCAGCGGGCTTGTCATAGTAGGGCTATGGGGAGGGCAATGTGTGTATATGGGCTATTACCCATTCATGTAGGGGTTGACACACCACATGCAGCCACACACAGGGTCATATTTCACAGGTACGTATATACAGTGGCTAGATGTCTACTTCCTTGTACAGTCATGGTCTGTAATGCTGACAGATACTGGTGGCTAGTATCTGCAGTGAGTGACATCTGCACATCATGTGTCTGGGGCCCTATGGCTGTGTGCTGGGTGGGACAGGGCTGGATGGCTCCTTGTCAAAGTCACCCTCTTCCACACATCTATGTCCATCTACCTTTGGCTTATTATAGTGTGTTGTCCTTACATATATGTCTGTATTCCTATCCACTGTGCGTGTAAGGCATGTGTGATGCATACTGATGGGTGTCTGCACTAACAACTGTGACTGCCAGATATGTCTGGTCCACTGGTGTTTGCAGACATGGCCGTCATGTGTTTAAGTGTGTGAGCATGCCCAGTATGACCTTTCAGTATGTTGTTGCCTTACATTGCCTTCATTTCTTTAAGTGTATGAGCATGCCTAGTATGGCCATCTGTATTGCATGTGTGGGTCAAGTCCAGATAGTTTGTACTGCAGTGCTGACCTTTGTGTTGTACACCGACAGTTAGCATGCTGTCTCTGTAGGGTATCCATCAATCAGTTGGCATTGACTGTTACTACATTTCTGCATAGCTGAGGGGGGGCACACCTGACTGTTTCTATATCTCTACACAGGATGGGGGGGCACACCTGACTGTTACTATATTTCTATGTAGGTTGGGGGGAGGGCACATCTGACTATTTCTACATTTCTGCACAGGATTGGGGGGCACACCTGACTGTTAATATATTTCTATGTAGGATGGGGGGCACACCTGACACCTGTACACATTTGCTGGGACTGCACTAGTATGTCAGGTACTCCATTTCAGTCTGTAGTCTTACCTATCATGCTAGCTAGAGGCATACCAGTGTACTACAGATCGTGGCTTTGGTTGCCCTACATATTATTGTCTGACTTCCTACCCTTCAGAACTAACATCCCACTGCCTACCCTACTGTGGTCTGTCTGTGTAGGCCTGGGGGGAAGGTTAATCACAGCCATCATTCTGGGGCCATGGCACAGGCTCTGTTTGGGTTTGTCTACACCTGTCCTACTGGCTGACACTGTTGTTGGATATGTGAACCATCCTGACTGGCATGTGTGTGTCATATGAACACACATGTCGCTCAGCACATTTCCTGCAGTGGGTTTTGTCACCCTGTGTAGTACTGGCTAATATGGTGACTCCAGTATGTGTTACAGATGTCATGGTGCCACTATGGGTGTCTACTGTCTGCTGCCATAACATTCAGCTACCCAATTCCCTTGCATGCTCACATCCATACCATAGCTACAGGTAATGACACATTCTACTCCATTTAGCAATTGGTAGGTTGATTGACTTACCTTGTGGATGTGCCAGACTTGCGGATGGTGCTGATGGGATGCCTATGTCGGATGCACATCGTACACTCCCTATACATGGTTGAGCACAGGTACTGTTATGTTTGGCATTCCTTTTACTGTATGTGCAAGTCAGAGAGAGGTGTCATTCCTTGGGTCTCTACTGTGTCAGTGCATGTGCTATGTGTTGCCTCTTTGCCAAGTCCAGGGCATACTGGGCATGTCTCCTTCTGCCTACTGGGGTCGGCTCAGGTTGTTCCTCCTCCAGGTCACTCTGTGCCTGTGCAGGCCTTGGCATTGGTGGGGGGCTGTGTGGCCCTGCCCCATGCTGTTCCTGCTGCAGCTGTTTCCACAGAATCATATTGTGTAGCATAGCACATACCATAACAATTTGGGTACATGTAGCTGGTGAATACTGCAAGACTCCACCAGATGTGTCCAGACACTGGAACCGTGACCTGAGCATCCCAAACACATGCTCTATTATATGTCTGGCCTGTACGTGTGTCTCATTATAGCATTATTGTTCAGGCATGTGTGCACGTCTGATGGGTGTCATCAGCCACGGCTTCAGTGTGTACCCAGCATCCCCCACTAAGTGCCCGTAGGGGATGTCCCCATTGGCAAATCTCTGGTACAGCTGTGTCAGATGCCATATGTGGGAATCGTCATAGCTTACAGGGCAGCCTGCCACACATTCATTATAATGTCCTGGGCATCACATACGACCTGGCAGTTGATGGAGGGGATGCCCCTGCAGTTGATGTAGGCCCTACCCTGCTCACCGGGTGGTGCTTTGATTCATATATGCATGCAGTCTATAGCACCCACTACCCAGGGTATTCTGCTATTTGGTGGAAGAGACGCATATTGCTGGTCAACACCTCATGGGTGTTGAGGAAATATACGTGCTCACTGGCATGTGCTGACATGGCATTCAGGAACTGGTGGAATACTCTGGATGCTGATGCCTGTGAGATCCCCATGATATCCCCAGTTGTGCTTTGAGGGGTACCTGTGGCTAGTGTACCTAGGCCTACACATACTTTGATATCCACTGGGATGGGTTCCCCTCGGTCAGTTTGGTGTGACAGGTGTGGCCGGCACAGCTCAACACATTGCTGTAGGAGTTCTCTGTCTACCCTATAGCACTCCACTATCTCCAGCTCATGTAGCCCCTGGTAGGTTACCCTGGGTCTGTACACTCTTCTCCGTCTCCTCACTGTGGGTTGTTCAGCAGCATTTACATTCTCAATACCCTCAGCCTCTTGCACATGCTATTCTATGTTGCCTGCTGCAGCCCTTCTCATTTTTGTAGGTTTGTTAGTTAAAATTTCCCCACTTGTATACACCGGTGGTGTAGAGTGTGAGAGAAAACAGAGGGGAAGGTGTTTGCTTAGTTTATAGTAGTGTTCTGGGCTGGGCTGGTCTGTTGCCTATGTAATTGGCTGATTATGATACATTTCACCTGCCAGCTAAGCTAGTTCTCATTGATTATCTTCCTACCGCTGTTTTCCTTTCCCATTGCCTTCCTGTTTAAGCCAATGTGCGCGACGCATAGAGTGCTCAAATGTGCGCACTGCTGCTATTTCTTGGTTTAACCTCTTTTTTTCTTCTTGTACAACCCGATGCGCAGCACGCAACCTGCTTAGGCTTTCTAAAGACTGCTAGGCAGGTTTAGACACACCCCCTAGCTTAGCTGTGCTAAGCTAGGAGCAGCCCCGAGCCACAGGGCTTCAATCCGCTTACAGTATGCCTGACACACACCCCATAATGTCACCTACCTCCTAGGCTTGCACCAAGCTAGTCCTACTCTTACACTGTTGGGACCTGCCTCACATCCTGGGGAAAACTGGGATTCACTATCCTTTACCTCATTTGCATAGGATTGCCTGCTAATGCTTAGTTACATGTCTCCCACTGAGCCTCCCCCCTTAGCAACCACTACTCACTGCCCAGGTTGTCTTCTGCTTGCCATTGACTTGCATGGCAGAATACTGATTTTAGTTAGAATGCTTAATTTAGGTTCATTTTGTTATCCCCCCCGATCCCGTTTGCGCGCCACTGCCCTAAGCTTAAACAGCCAAGATCAGCCAATAAGAAATAAAAGTTGATTTTTTAAAAATTTTTGTATTGTTTGCAATGCCAATGGCCTTATACTTGGCCATTGGCATGCTTACTACATGATATGCAGCCTATAATTGGGGCTGTCATAGCTCCGTTTTGGATTTTGCAGAAATGTACTCGGTTACTAACCGAGTACATTTCTGCTGATTGCACTAGTCCTGCACGGACGGTCGCAATCTTCCTGGATCGCAAAGTCACCTCATTTGCATGGATTTCTCCTGCAAATGGGGTTATTTGCATACAAGGGTTTCATCCATGCAGGAATAGTGCAGGAGCTCTCGTGAACACCCCTGCAGGCTTTTCCTGGATCGCACGGCAGGCATATTGCCTGCTTGAGCTCCTGCATGATGTGCAAGCTTTTGAGAATCTGGAGGTAAGAATACTGGTCCAGCAACATTCTGCTATCATGGAGCATACCCAAAATTACCACTCCATGGCAGTCTTGCAAGCTGTGTTTTGCTACCTTCAGAAGGTGCATGCATGCTTCGTCTATATGCAGCCGCCTGACCAAGTGGCACACTGATTTCTGTGCAGAGTTTACCATGGTCTTCATGCTGCTATTTCAGTAAGCCAGGTTGCCTCATTCTCCAAAGGATGGGTGATCTAGCATCAGCTGCTCAGTCTTATCCCCCAATCCCTCCAGCTCCTGGTCTTCCAGGCTGAGCTTTATCCATCAGCTCGACAGGGCTTGGGCCCAAACATTCTACAATACAGATCTTGAGTCAACCAACATACATTTTTGCATGCAGCTGAGTCATTCAGCAAATCAGGTGACATTAGCACTCATACCTCCTGCTTTATTGGAACTCCAGGGCAATTTGCAGAAAACTAGACACAATGATTTCAGAAACATATTCTTTATAGTAATGTTTCTGGCATAGCTGAAAAAAGCAAGGTGGTAGATGTTCCTGATTTTGTTCACTTAGTTGTAAACAATGTCATTATGTTTCTTAATACATTTAATTTTACTGGAGAACAGCAGACAGGCTTGACTGTTATTAAAGAAAAGCCTGAGAAAGTATTGTGAGCCCTGAAAAAATTGCCATATATTTGTCATTTTATACCAATTAAGGGTTCTCACTAGATGTTTGGTGCATAATTGACTAAACTAAACCATGGTGGCAAAGACTATGAGTTAGGTGTAACTGCATAATTCATTACTAAAATAAATAATTGCTTACTGATTAAAAATGACAAAATAAGGAGTAAACTGCCGTCTTAGTCTGCTTTTATACTGGATAAAGCAGTTGTGCAGAGAAAGAGTAATGCCTGCTCTGGTGGTGTAGACGGATAAAGTCTTGACTATGGCCCAGGTGACCCAAGTTTGAATAGCAGCTTGAGTGCTTGACAGTATCAGCAGGGAGGATGGAGGTGCCCGTTTTAGGGGTGGTGGGGAGTACATGCACTCAGAGAACACTCAGGCAGATTGATTGCCCTGGTGGAGACGAGGGATACAGCCATATGGTTCTGCCTGTGGGTGGACAGGGCAATCATGCTATTGTCAGCCCCTTGCAAAATGAGAGGCGATGCAATGTTGATGACCATTACATATCCCACCTGTGTTTTGTTCCCAGTCATTTACAGTGGATAGGATGGAAAAAAGGAAAACCTCTTGAATCACCCCTGATTATTGCCTAATTGATTACCAGTCTTGGCTGAGTCTCGTCCATGGTGATCAGGAAATAAATGGGTCAGTGGCTCAGAAGAGGCTGATGACTGGCATGCAGTGGACAAAAGTGCTAAAAATCTAGCATACAGATAAAAGACCTCAATGAGGATTTGGATTTCTGTAAAATTGAACTGAAGCTAACATTTGCTGATGCTAGGCAAAATAACTCTGATAGGTCAAAGCAGAGTATGAAATCATGCTTCCAACAGTATTGCAATAAAGAAATCCAGTATTATGCTTGAGTATGAAGATACAGATAAAATTAAAAAGGTTCAACTCAGCAACTTCCAGTTTATTTAAGGTGTGGCTATAGGTATGACAAAAATGGCTTGCCCATTGCTCAATAGAAAATGCAGGGAATTTGCAAGTCTAATTCCTGGGTTTAAAGTGTTCAAATCAGTAAAGTCGTCTATAGACTTACATTCAGAAAGCATTTTTTCGATGGGATAATATACATTTGTTTTTGTACTGTGTCCAGCATCCTTAGAATAGTTACATTTATATTCATTGAAGAGGCACTCTTAGCTTGGTTTGAAAGCCCTGCAATGTTGGCTATGTTTGCAGGTCACTGGGTATTAGTTCTAACAGGTTGGACCCATTTTAGAAAATGCTGTTTCTCTTACTAGAGTTGTCATTATTTTTTAAGACTACAAGATAATGCTTTTACTGATAGCTTTGTAGATAAGGGTAGAATCAAATGCAGATTTATTGATTTCTATACTGTGTACAGGTTGCAAATACTTGAACTATTCTTTCAGTCTTTAGTAGCAAGTTAGTTTTCAGAGTAAGGTGGCAATGATGAGTTCTAAGATCTGCTGGATAAACAAATTTAGGTTCATAGGTAGCTACAAAGTAGGCCAATGAGGGTTGAGAGAATCAAACCATCTATCACAGAAACTACAGGACACAGCCTTAAACCTCTGCACCAACTGCCGGACAGAGAGACTCTACAAGCTGGAAACTGTGTCAAAGATGTGCAATTTAGGAGTAATATTTGATGACCAGGTCACTGTTGAGGACCAAGTATCTACTGTTATCAAGTACACTTTCCAGTAGTGGTTACATGCCTTGTTTTCCTTCATGTTGGATTACCACAGTATATATGAGTCTTCCACATTCAGATCTTGACTGTCTGCTTTTGGTGTACAACTTTTAACTTGGCAGCTTGACCAAGTGATACAGAGTTTACCATGGTCTTCATGCTGCTATTTCAGTGAGACAGGTTGCCTCATTCTCCCTATGATGTTACACAGATTCAACACAGTCTGCATCGCCTCTCTGTTCAGTCTCAAACTGCT
This sequence comes from Protopterus annectens, assembly GCF_019279795.1. Classification (NCBI taxonomy): domain Eukaryota; kingdom Metazoa; phylum Chordata; order Ceratodontiformes; family Protopteridae; genus Protopterus; species Protopterus annectens. The sequence continues at coordinate 211,335,900 of NC_056738.1, forward strand.
CACACTGCATACAAAGTTTTGGAACTGGTCTGTTTAACTATACATGGCCTGAGCCCTCACTACCTTAATGAGCTGCTGGCATGTTATTGGACTGCTCATGCCCTGTCCTCATTTGCCTCAGGTCTGATTAGGACATGCCTATTTTCAAATAACCAAGCATTGTATAATATAAAGCATCAATCAAATACATTTCTGTGAAACAATCATAATGAAAATGTCCAGCAATGTGAGGTGACTTTTTAAGATATAATTGTATAATTGCCAATATTATTCTGATTATAACTACCCCAGGGTGGGAAATGTTGTAGGGATGAAAAAATGAACACGTTCTCAATGTAGATATCAATTCAGTGAGAATTACTGTGAGTTACTTCCAAAGGGTAATTGTCCCAAATGGAAAATATGACTGCAACACTAGGGGATAGTATACTTTGCTAGTTGTATGACATACTCAGCCTTTTATACAGGTAAAATAAAAGAGCTTTGAAAGATAGGATTTATGAGCATGTGTATGCTATTAAGAAAAATAATGCTAGTAATGCCCTGAATAGGCATTCTAAGGAATGTAGAAACTTCAAAAAGTTTTTTTTTTTTTTTTTTTTTTTTTATTCCTGAAAAAGTTCTACCTTTAGTACAAGGACCATGGGAGGCTACTTTGGAGTATCGAAAATTATATTGGCAATTATAACTTGTTTCTTCCAGAGTTAAATGACAACATCAGCATTAGTAGTGTTTTATCCTTTAGAATTGCTAAATTTTAACATCTAGCATTAACATGTCATTATACAAAGACATACAGCCTTTTCCTTTTTAAAGATAGTTTCACCTTATTTAAACACATTTTAAACAAGCATGTTTTCATTTTTAAGTGCATTTATATTTCATATTTATATTTATTAGAACAAAATTTTAAGTGCATTTGTATGTCATATTTATATTTATTAAAACAAATAATTTGTTTTTAATATATGGATTTAAAATGGTTCTGTAAGTTTATGAGAATATCTCAAATGACTGATTAATTTATTATGCATGCTTGATGATGTCATCTCTTATGCAACAGGAAGTGTTTTCAAAGCACAGGGAGATGATATAACTTTCATTTCTGAAGAAGTTTCTTACATTATAGAATGAAAGCGTTTATAGTTTATAGCATTCCTAGAGATTTTAGACTAACCAAATGATGTATGGAACTGTTACTGGGATGGTTGAGAATGTCTCCAGTACTCATTAGATTTAAACAGTGTCTTTAAGACATATCTGTTCAGTACTGTTTGTATTCTGCACAAAGTGATATAGCACTCAGGTTTTAGGTTTACAACAACAACAACAAAACCTTACTGTTTAAAGTGTAGCAAACTGTGCTATTTCAGTTTCATGCCCTAGGCAGAAATATTGGCAGGTGGAGAGAAAACTGCATTCAGTTAGAGGTTGCATAGGCTGCCTATAAATGTGTTTTCCAAGAGTTTATATAAAGGAATTAGAAATTAGGTAGAAATGATTAAGGTTGCAAGATGAGTCATGCTAATGCAGAAACACATTTATAGTGATTTCCCAAAGTTTGAGAACACTATATACAGTGGCGGAATGTTTAAGAAGTGCACTAGTGAAGAGCTTCTAGGACTTTGGTGGAAGATAATCAGTTGACAGTGGAAAAGTCATTAATCTTTTATGGAGTTGCAAAACAAGACCAAAGGAAATAGGATCAAGATAAAATGGAGCTGAGCTAGTAGATTAAGCTGTCATCAATATTTATGCACAACTGATGAAGAGACATTACTGAAGAAATTGCAAAACTGTACAACCTCCTCATAACGGGGTTAGCTGAAAGTAAGGATTAGGCTGGCATGCTTTACTTGGAGTGAGTAGACAGGTAATACTGTAACACTTGTCAAAAATACTCTGGATTGTACAGACAATTGATTTACTGTGGCAAAGAAGTCCCTTTTTAACTTTTTAAGAGTATTGATTTGACATTGTCTCAGATTCCATGAACTAGATCAAACACTCACATGAACTTCTCTGCGCTATTGGTTCCAGAAATGCAGTTGTGTTGATAAATGTCAGATTTCTTGCGTGATTCAGGGCAGCACTTTTTGATTTTTGCCCTGCAGCATCTAAGAGGAACTATAAGAATCTGTAGGAAAGTATTGTTAAAGAACAGAGTAGTAGTCTTAGCATACATGTCTAGTATGTATGGCTGAGATCAGCTGACCTAACCGAAAATAAAGTTGAAGTCTAAGGAGTTAAAATAAGTTCTGTTTCTAGAAAGGCTGTAGTGAAATTTTCAATGAATTTAGTCTCTTGACCAGCAGTAAGGTGTTGACTTGTCAACACTGAAAGTGTCAGTTATAACACCCATAGCAGAGAACTTGTTTTGGAGAAGATAAAAGCATCTAACTGCAATGATTTTAATTTCACATACATTGATACATTGTGCTTGTTTCTCTTCAAGTACATTACTGAATAACTCAGTAATTAACTATACATCATTTTTCTGTTTTGTTACAGGGCTTTGACTGCCGTATCCTATATAGAAATATGTGATATTTCAGTTTGCTTTTTAATTACAAGTAGTTTACTGCATAACATGTAACCATAAACATAGCTTTTAGAAAATGGATAAAGTCTGTATAGTGTAAACTTTTGTACTATGAGCTTTTTGTTTTACTATGAATAAAAAGACCTCGGCAAACTAATGGCTATGGGTTAATATCTGGCATCCTCCATTTGACATGATAGATTAACATAACTCTCATCTGTTCAGTACTGTAAATTTTTCTATATCTGTGAACAAAGCACTGCTAAACTTTAACAGTGTCCATTATTTTCATTGCTCAAAAAATGCATCTTATACAAATCATCTTTGCTAACAATTATATCCATATCAGCCAGACTATAAATTCTTTTAATTGACAGAGCATGCCTTGCATTCCTTCCATGAGTACTGCTACACTAACTATCAAGCAAGGTATGTTTTCAGTCTTAACTCAGAGACTTTGGACACATAATCTGATTAACAGAATCTCTTCTGCTAAAGTACAAGAGCCAATGCACATATTCAAGTAAAATAAAGCAGAATTACAAATATAAATGTTGTATTTGTACCCTAACTATATGGCATAAAAGGATAAACTCTAGGCTGTAATCCTTACAACCCAAGTTTCAGTAGCTGCCAGGCAGGTAGGATGAGAATGAGCACCCAAAATCACTTACCCATCCTGGGGGAGAGCAAGATGGTTCTCTCTGACTGATCAGCATTATGAAAGTGAAGGCTTGCATGCTAGGACCAGGGATATGAGTTTGGTGCTGCCAAGCAAATGATGGTAGCTGTGAAGTAACTGAAAACACTGTCATCTATGTTAGCATGTTTGGCAGCAGCTTTGTGCATATTCTTAGATTAACTTGTATTGTATGTCAGCATGCTTAATTATAGAAATGTAAATAAGTTTTAAATTTTGAGACTTTCCCTGTTTGAACAAAATCTTTAAAGCATCTGTCACTGCTTTGATACACTTCTAACTGCGCATGTTTGAGAGGAACATTCTAAAGTACAAACTGTGGAGCATCAGCTGAGCAATGAGTGATGTCATTGGAATGTTCCTTGTTGCTAGGAGATGATTTAAACAGCTGATTGAAAGAAAAATAATCTTTTTTACCACTGACTGTTATATTTTGAAATTAGATAGCTGAGACAGTAGAGACTGCTGAAGACAGTTGAGACTGAAGCTGTTCAGTTTGTCCAGTACTGAACAGTTAGTAGACACCAAAAAAGAAAATTTGCCAAGAAAACTGTAAGCTTGCCTTGGCCTTGCTGTTATATCTTAGAGTAGATCAGGGACAATATTTCTTTAGTTAAAACAGGAAAGTTTAGTTATTAAGAGTTTTTCTTGAATAATAGACTCCTATCCTGCAGTTTGATTTACATTTCTGGTGATTGAATTCTAACGTTAATTAAGAGTTATTGATTTTCAGTTTTGTAAAAATTTTTGCTTACTATTACATGTTTTTCATTACTTTGCATTGTGGCTAAAAAACAGTGTTTTTATTTCTTTAGAGATTAGAGAGTGCTTTTACCTGTTTGATACTCCCCAGGTCATCTCGAAGACCTGCTGTTCTGGTCATAGCTATAATTTATTTTGATAGTTCATTTTCATAACTGGACACCCCTTTTCAAGAACATGAATACCCTCTAATTGGTGGCAGTGTTTCTGTATTTATTTTGGGAAAAAGACACAGCTGGAAATCTCTATTAGGCTTTCTCAGAAGTGTTTGTATGTGTGAGACTTTGAGTGTGGGTGTATCAAAGGTCTTAAACTGGGACACTTTGCTCTAAAGTGCATAATCAGAAAAATACATTTGGGTGGACAGAGGTATATAGTCCAGTCCCAGAAAAATAGATTGTGTTCCTTTTATGCTATTAGGAGACAATTGTAAAATATTACTTCTGTTTTAGTGACAGTCTCATATTGAAGTCAGTAGTAAGGATTGACGCTCCTTATTTATTGACCCATGATAATAAGGGATGTCATTTAATTGTTGGCTGTCTGATGGGATATAGCCAGATGTCATATTAATTGGTGCCAGTGGTGTGGGATTTTTAATTGGATTCCAGTAGCCTGTGGGTAGTTGTCATTAGGGTGTGCACTCTTGACAGCCACAAGGTAAACATTCAGAATTTCAATACAACACAATTTTATTTATTTTTTAGTTAGATAGTCAGGGAGTAGCAGGCAAGGATTTCAGCATAAGATTTTAGCAAGCTGACAAAAATCCAGTTGGCTAAGGAGTGTGAAGCCAGATTATTGGTGCATGCCAACCTGTCCAAGAAAGCAATGATTTCAGGCTTGGTAGCAGCCACAGCTCAGACCAGCTGTTCAGAGGATATCCAGTTTGGAGTTGGTAATGTGCAGCCTGCTGAGATGGGACAGTCCACATTTTCTTCAGAAGACCTGAGAATCCATCTAAAGTTAAGGACACTGGAACTGGAGGCGGAGGAAAGGGAAAAGCAGTACCAATATGAACTGGAAGCCAGATGACTGGAGATTGAAGAGAGATTGCTCCTAGAAGCCCAGCAACATGACTGTAAGCTGTGGGTTCAGCTCCTGACTCCCTTACTCCATGGTAAAGGTGTTCAGGCTGTAGCAAAGTTAAATGCTGTAGATTGTTTGAATTATGAAAAAGTGAAATGCTGCATGCTTGACTGTTTCAAACCTACACCTGGGTCATATAGAAAAAAGTTTTGTGAACATAGAAACAAGGCAGATGAAAGTGTACATGATTATATTGCTGACTTAAGTAATTACTTTCACAGATGGATGAGTGGGTGCCAGGTCACCACTTTTGAGGGACTGGCAGACCCTTTGGTGAGGGAACAAGCCCTCAATACTTTGCCTGATGACACGACAGTCTGTTTAGCAGACTGTGAGTGCAACTCTGCAGAGGAGTTGTGGAGAAAAGAGGATCACTACTTGGCAAGTAGAGTACCACTGCATAAGACAGGGATACCCAGTGCTGTACATGGACATAAGTGAACCCTTGGGGGGCAGTCTAAACCACTCCAAAAGAGTACACCAGTAATGGGGGAAACTACTAATCCAAGTGCATGGTTAGGAATTAGATGTTTCAAATGTAACCAGAGAGGACACATAGCAGTCAAATGTCCATCTAGGCAAGGTATGAAACAGGAGGTGAGGGAGCCAGCAAGTGATGATGACACACATTGCCAGTGTTAAGTTGTTTAGAAATAACTGGGGTGCCAAAGTATTACCAAAATTTATATCCAGTCTTAGTACATGGTAAATAGGTAATAGCTAAGAGGGACACAGCTTCTGATATAAGCATTGTGAGGCCTGCAGTGGTTAGAGAAGAGCAGTACTTGCTTGGACAGTCCACTCCAGTTACAGTATTGGGAGGGACCCCATTCCAAATACCGTAGGCTAGGGTTCTTCTTGACTGGGAGGGTGGAAGAGGAAGCAAGCAAGTAGGTGTGTTCAAGGATATTTCAGCAGATGTCCTGATAGGGAATGACTTTGATGATGCAGTACCTTGTGTACATGCAGTGACATAAGGTCAGGCTTGGAGAAAGGCGTGTAAGTCTAGTAGTCTTGGAGAGACCCAGAAAGATCTCATACCTGAAGCTGGGACTGATGTGGTGGCTGTTTCAGAGAAGGTGCTATCTGATAGCGACAAGTCTGAATGTGAGCCACAGCTTCTGGTGGGTACTGATGTTCCCTTGGAAATGGTGACTGCGAGGATGGAGGTGAGTGGCGGTACCCAGAGTGACTGTGAGGGAAAACAGTTGGAAGTGACTAGGCTTCCTGTGGAAGGGGAGCTGGGGTAGGTCACAAAGGTAGAGTTGAGACAGGCTCAATTTACAGATCCAACATTACAAGGCTTGAGGGAGATGACAAAGGAGGCAGCTGAGGCTCAAGGAAGTGGAGAGTCTGTATACTGGAACAAAGGTTTGTTGTATAGAGAATGGACTTTTGGAGGTGGGCTAGAAAGTGAAGTGATACGGCAGTTGGTAGTGCCTAGAGCTTACTGTCTGCCACTCTTAGCTATAGCGCATGACATTCCTTTATCAGGTCATATGGGCATAAGATGTCCTGGGATTGAGAGGAATGTGGTAGGATATTGTAGGACTTGTCAACAGTGCTAAAATGTTGTTAAAGCAGAGGACAAAGCTAAGGCTCCGTTAATTACTTTGCCTGTTATCGGAGAGCTGTTTCAGAGAGTGGCCTTAGATATTGTGAGACCCCCTCAGTACTCCAAGTTCTATAGGAAAGAAATACATCTTGGTGGTAGTACACTATTCCACCAGATATCCTGAGGTGGTGGCTCTGCCATCTATTGAGGCAGAGAAGGCGACAAATGCTTTGATAGAAATCTTTAGCAGAGTAAGTTTTCCACAGGAAATACTAACCGACTAAGATGCCAACTTCATTTAAGACCTGCTGACTTGTCTGTGGAAGCATTGTGGGGTAAAACATCCAAAGACCACCCTCTACCATCCCCAGGCTAATGATCTTGTGGAGAAGTTAAACGCTACATTGAAGACTATGCTACTGGCATTTGCAGACCAGTTCAAAAGGGAGTGGGATAAGTATTTGCCCCATCTGTTATTTGTGTACAGGGAAGTACCATAGGAATCTACATTTTTTTCATTCTTCAGTTATTATATGGACAGAAGGTGGGGGGCTTTTAGATTTAATTTGAGATGAGAGTGAAGGTGAGAGTGAATCTCACCAAGAGTCTGTTGTGGCTTATTTTCTCAACTTTTGGACAAGACTTAAGGAGCTCATGGTTTTAGCTCAAGAGAACCTAGCAGTGGCTCAACAACAAAAGAAGGTGTGGTATGACAGGAATGTTTGGGCTTGAGAGTATACTAAGGGACAGAAGGTGATGGTACTTGTTCCTTTTACACATAAGTTACAAGCAGCTTGGGAGGGAATCTTTGAGGTGGTGAGGAAAATCAGTGATGTGAACTATATCGTAAATTTGTTAGGTAGGAGACAATGGCATAAAATGTACCATGTGAATATGATGAACCCTTATCACAACAGGGAGGCCTTAGTATTGAGCATTTGTAGTGGATGGCAGGAAAAGTCTGAAAGTGATATGGTAGCCGATCTTTTGGGTGAGGCTAGGATTGACACCTCTGTGGAAGAGATCGCCATATCACTGCAGTTAATTCCTAATCAAGTCCGCGAGATAAAAACGATATTGCAGGAATTTGGGGATATGTTCACAGGGAAACTTGGTTGTACTGACTTGGTGCAGCACCAAGTGGACACAGGACTCCAAAAACATATTATAGAGTACCTGAGAGACTGAAGTAGACTCTGAAAGAAGAAATAAGGGAATTGCTCGAACTGGGGGAAATTCAAGAGTCTAACAGCCCTTGGGCTTTTCCAGTAGTGCTAGTGCCAAAGAAGGATGGTATGAGGTGGAGTCTAGGATTGCAACCATATGATATGACCATACAACATTGCAGTGGGGCTAATAATGCCAATGCAGATGGATTGTCCAGGAGACTTGTGTATTCATATTCCCAAGTAGATCCTTTTTTTCTCAAGTGTCAGCTTTCAAGGGTCACTTGAAAACTGTGCTTAAGTCATAAGAGTGGGAAATGTGAAATAACTGAAAACACTGTAATCTGTGTTAGCATGACTGACAGGTGATTTGTGCATATTCTTAGATTAACTTGTATCTTATGTCAGCATGCTTAATTGCGAAAATGTGAATAAGTTTGAAATGTTGAGTCTTTCCCTGTTTGTACTTTAAAATGTCCCACTCAAACATGCACAGTTAGAAGTATATCAAAGCAGTGACAAATTCTTTAAACATTCTGTTCAAACTGTGGAGAATCAGCTGAGCAGTGAGTCATGTCATTGGAATGTTCCTTGTTGCTAGGAGATGAATTAAACAGCTGATTGACAGAAATAGAATAATTTTAACAGCTGACTGTTACATTTTGAAATTAGACAGTTGAGACAGTTCAGACTGCTGAAAACAGTTGAGACTGAAGCTATGCAGTTTGTCAAGTACTGAGCAGTTAGTAGACACCAATAAAAGATAACTCACCAAGAAAACTGTAAGCTTGCTTTGGCTTGCTATTATATCTTAGAGTAGATCAGGGACAGTATTTCTTTATCTTAATAACTAAACTTTCCTGAACTACTAGAGTTTTTATCTTGAATAATGGACTCCTATCCTGCAGTTTGATTTACATTTCTGGTGATTGAATTCTTATGTTTATTGAGAGTTACTGATTTTCAATTTTTTAATCATTTTTACTTATTACTAAATGTTTTTCATTATTTTACATTGCAGCTGAAAAACAGTGTTTTTTTTTTCTTTAGAGTTTAGAGAGTGCTTCTACCTATTTGAAACACCATGTCACCTTGAAGGCCTGCTGATCTGGTCTTAGCTATCATTTATTTTCATAATTAATTTTCATAATTGGACATCCCCTTTGAAGGGCATGAAGATCCTCTGATTGGTGGCAGCATTTCTGTATTTATTTTGGGAAAGAAACACAGCTGGAAATCTGTGTCAGGCTTTCTCAGAAGTGTTTGAATGTGTAGATTTTTAGTGTGGGTGTATCAGCGGTCTTAAACTGGGCCACTTTGCTCTGAAGAGTGTAATAAAAAAAATACATTTGGGTGGACAGAGGTATATATCCAGACCCGGAAAAAATAGAGCATGTTCCTTTTGTGCTGTTATGGGAAAATTGTGAAATATTACTTTTGTTTTAGTGACAGTCTCATATTGGAGTCAGTAATGAGGACTGAAGCTCCTTAGTTACAGACCATGGATAGTAAGGGACATCATTTAATTGCTGGCAGTCCAGTGGGATATAGCCGGACATCACAGTAGCTTTCAGCACTATGTATGCATACACATGGAGAAGGCATAACACAATCCTGTAGTGCTGTAGGTGCTCACATTAGCCACTTTTAAGTTCTTTAAATAAGAAAAAAAATCAAGCTGTTTAAATTAATTAGTGATACCTTGCGGTCCAGGGTACAGATTGTGGACTCAGTAGCAGTGAAGGAAGATGTGAGCCATTCAAAGGGCTTTGAGCACAGGACTAGCAAGCCACTGGGTGTGAATTTGGCTGCCAGGAAGGCAGATAATCAATAGATGGCCAGGGTGGCCAGGGTAAAGCAGCCTACATGCCTGCCTGGATTATAGTTCCCTCCACAGAACAAATGGGTGCAGCTCATATTTGGAAAAGCAATGATCTACAGATGGAGAAACAAAAAGTATATATATAAAAAAAATATATATATATATATGTGTATGTATGTATATATATATATATATATATATATATATATATATATATATATATATATATGTGTGTTTGTGTGTGTGTGTGTGTGTGTGTATATGTATATATACATATACATATATATATATATATATATATATATATATATATATATATATATATATATCACCATACTTCAGTAGTAACTCCCCGTGTTTTTTAGTCACATTTCCAACATATGATAAGTGACATAAATTAAGATAAAATAAAAGGACATATGAAGACTGACTGAGACTGGTAATCACAGAAGAGAACTACCTTACTTGATGTGCAGAAGCAATGATTTATACAACAAATAATAAATCTTGGCTTTTCACAGTCTAAATGGTGAAGTACCAGGAGGTAACTCCCAGAAATCCCTAGGCTTGGGGGGAGATAGTGCTCCTTTCACCACCTCTTGCTATGTCAACTCACTCTGAGGTTGCCATATTTTACAGTAAGTAATAATTAATGTTCAGAAGAAGAAAGTATGTCCTTATTAAAGGAAATCTGGACATTCTGAATATGGTCACTTTTGTCCAGCAGAGGTTAATGTTGGTCTCTGTTGATCAATTTCTCTACCACCAAGTAAAGGGAGTCACAGAAACAAACACAGTACCTGAATATCACTTAAAGACAGGTCTAATAATAGCATTTCATATTACAGCAAACTCCTGTTGTAAATTTTAACAGCATCGGTCCAGGATACTCATCCAAGATAAAAATAAAAATCCCATTAAACTGAAACCTAATCAAATATACTAAATTAAGAATTTGTAGAACTTGACAGTTCAAAGTAGTTGCATTTCATTTTATTAGGACCACTTAAAGCTCTTGGATTTCATATTAGGGTGCATTTTGAGGGCAACCTCAAGAAGTTTTTCATAGTTTTCCAGTGATGCCCCAGTTAAACTAGTAACATTCATCCCAGAACAATTTTCTGCATGATATACGAAATTGTAGAACACTACAAAACAGAGTCCTTTCTCAAAACTTGAACCCCAAATCATGACCCATGACCATCCTTTGGAAGTGTGCAGCTGTGTACCATTGGTCTTGAATGCTCTGAATAACTAATAATTGTCCAACCCACTCTGTGGACTTTGTGTCTTAACCACATCCATTATATTAAATTCATTCTAAACCAACCACTTAACACTAATTAGCACCACAGCTGTAACTGTAACTGCAACCCTAACAATCATGCCTAGGACTATGCTTAGGGATAAGATTAGGACTGAGCCTAAGAGCTAATTTAGGCTAAGAAATCAGTGTTACTGAAAGTCCAGATTGTATCAGATGCATACCTAACTACCTAGCTAGGCTTATTGATGGGAGTAAATTTATCTTGAACTCTGCCAACTTGCATTAGTCTTAGTGAGGCAGTGTGAGTGAATATCATATTTATTTTATTTCTTTAATTTTATTGGCCAGGTAGGAGAACTTTTCCAAGGACATGTTTCAACCATAACCCAGGCCTGGAAGGTAAATACAATTTCAAATGCATGTATAGACAACAGACTATGTTTGAACATTGATGTACAAAAGTTATATGTAGCACACATATTATATCTTTCATGAAAGTATACAGCAGAGCAGAAAATATGTACCATATTTTAACAGAACAGTATGAGTGCATGGATGATTATATATGAGGATGGATAGTGCTCAAATAATAGACAATCTAAATAATGTAAAATAGCCACAAGTTGTAGAGTAACCTAGCAAGAAAATATAATATAAGTTATTTATGGAGATTGTATAAAAGAAATATGTAGAGTTAAGGAAAGAAAATCATATATATACATAAAAGAAAAGAATAATGAGAAAGCTTTTATAATGAGATAAATACATAATGTATTTTAGCGGCTAAAAATATGAGTTAAGCGGAATGCAGTTATAATGGGAGGCATAGAATTTGTCATATCAGAGTACATTGAATATAGTTGTCATTGAACATAAACCTTTAAATACAACTTGTCAACTCCAAAAAGAGAGAGAGAGCAAAGTCGATCTATATCCCCACAGGTCCGATGTTAGCACTTGCTTTCTGGTAGTATGACTGGAAGGTTTGATGCATTTTTGATATGTATATGTGCATGTGTTTATTTTTCATCACATAATGTTTGAATGTAGATTCAACTTAGAGGATTAGCCAACATTCCAGAACCTGTTGCTTACTTTTATCTGAGTAGAATGTGAATTTTTTCGTGAAGTGTTTTAAATCATTGATATCTTTACTTTATTCAAGCATATCATTCCAGCAAGTTGTTGCAACTTAAAAAAAAGCTTTTTTGGTATTAGCTATTCAAATTGGGGGGGGGGTCTACCTAAAATCAAGGCAATAGAAACCCTTAGCATTTAGAGTTACTGTCTTTGAAATACTCTAGTGTTAAATGGGGACTGTAACTCCTATGCAATAGTATAAAGGTAAGAATGTTTAAAAGTAGATGTCTAGCAGGTGCAGGTAACCAGTGAAAATGTTTAAATGTTGTACACTGGTTCTCCCTGTTATTGGCCAGATGAAGGAATCTAAATATTTTGTTGTATTTTCTGTGGTTTGAAATAACTTAAAATTGTGAAAAAAGTGCAATGATATAATGGGGAGTCCATTCTGTATCCTAGGCAATAGCACTTTAATGAAATCAACTGTACAAACAGCCTGAATATTCTCTATACAACCCTTAACTGTTAATTCTGTGTTTGGTAAAAAGTAAAATTGGAGTCTGGAATTATTCCTAGATATCTCTCTGCAAGGTAGTCACAGGTAAGGGATTTCCACAGGGGATCATAAATAGCAAAGATGATAGTATTATTTAACCACTGAGGAGGTCAGAATAGCATAATGTTAGTTTTAGTTGTGCTAATTATTAGTTTGTTAGAGGCTAGCCAGTTCATACACAACTGAATCTTTATTGCAGATCCTGAATTCATGCAAGATTTAATTGTGGCACTGTTGGACTTCAAAGATGGCTGCACACTGATCAACAGCTTAACATCAGCTCTGCCATTATGAAAACAGAAACTGAGAAACAGCAGCCAGTGATATTGTCAGCTTGAGTAAAAGTCACCCCCCACGACTTAATGACAAAGAAAATTTTAAAGTATATTTAAAGAGAAAAAGGTTAAAACATCGAACATGGTTTTAATATATATATATATATATATATATATATATATATATATATATATATATATATATATACCGTTTTTCCCCATGAAGTCTTGTTTATTAGTGATATTACTATATATGAAATTTAAAGAATATTGTTATTTTAAAGTGGAAATTTTTTTGAAAGTTATTTAATTGTATACAAGTGGTTGATGTATTTGTAATTGAATAATTAACTAATTATTGATATGATGATGTGTATAAAAGCACTTGTTTTTTTTTTTCTTATTAAGTCTGAAGAAGTCTTTTGCAAGACGAAAGTGCTCACTGAATGAGTTTGTGTTACTCTGGTTCATTAATGGCTGCTTTTTGGAGATTTTGTTTGGATTTGTTGCTGTGGTATTGATTTGCTGAATTTCCGTTTTTTACATAGCTTGAGTAAAATTCAGTTACTGGCTAGTAAATACACTGCCTGCAGAGAAGAAACTAAGAGAGCCTGAAAGAAAATTAACTAGAAAAGGTGAAGAGAAAACAATGACTGGGAAGAATCCTGTAGCTGTTTAGCAAAAAGCAGTTCAAGCTCCTGTTTTAAGACATGGCTTCCAATAATCTAGAGGAAAAAAAATAAGTCAAATGTGCTCAGAGCTGATTAAAATAATTGAAATACTGAAGCAATATAGGAAACACTCAGTTAACTGGAACTCAAGCAACCAAAAAAAAAATTGAAGAAATACAGTACAATTTTCATGTTCTGCACTTTTTGTCCCCCACCCTGCAGAAACATACCTTATGTTTTTTAGAGTTTTAGAGTTTTAAAAAGGAAGATAGGACAACCCAAGAACAAGTCAAACCAAACAAATAGCATAGGGTACAATATTAGTCAGGCCTATTTTTAATAGTAACTCTTAAGCAACCAGAAACTACAGTCACCCAGCATCTACCAGTCCCCATGGGTGCCAATTAACTGAGAGTTTACTGTATATCATCTCAAAGAACAGAAGGCTGGAAGAAATGAAAGAAGCTTTACACAGATATTTAGATGAGCTGATAAAACTGCAAAAATCAGAAGTTGAAATAAAGGAAAGGCTGGCTGAGTATGACACTGCTCAAAAAGAGGAGTTTAAAAAATGGTATAATTAAGAGGACAGAGCATGTAGGAAAACCTGTGATTTTTTGCTGTACCAGGGGAAACTAGAATGAACAGACTGTATTAATTTTATGAAGGCACAAATAAGCAACTGAACTGTTATTCCACATCAGGGATTGTTAATTGAAAGGAATCCATATTAAGTTCCAAATATGGCTATGAAAAAGCAGCCAATACCTTTATTAGTAGTAAACATGGAAACCTACCAGCATAAAGAGTTGATCCTGACAAAACTGTGAATAAGAGAAAAGTATTAAAAGTTGGAGACAGTAGAGTGTGAAAAATGATTATTACCAAAACAAAATAGGCTCCATGGTATCCCTTGAAGTCTCACAAACTCAGTATGTCAATATACTGGGTCCAACAACAAATAATGAGGAAACATCTCTGTATGGAATATCTAGTTTTAGTTTAGTTGACTTTAGTTTACTTTAGTTTAAAATATCCTGGAATCACACAGCTTGAAGTTGGGCAGCACTGTGTCGAATATCACACTGGTGTATGGGGGTTGGGATATTTTGCTAGTAAACATCCTAATTGTCTTTTACAACACAGCTACCCTAGTAAAACACTCCCGTGCTTTTAAACAGGCTTTTAATGGTGAACAGCTACACTTTATTCTCTTTTTTCAACTACTATTTGGATCACTTGTTTGTGTGTTTCTAATAAAGAAGATTCAACTTGAACTAGCTTGTGCTTCCCTGCTTTCGTCAGTGGATTTATACTTTGGAAAGTTTTTAAAGAAAGTATTTCTACCACCTGTTATTAGGTGGGATATTCACAGCATGGTTTTTATTAGGTGCATGAATTCTAAGGAACTCTAGGGAATCTTAGATCTATTTTTTTCCTGGAGAATCAAAGTCATTTGTGATGCAGAACAGGCTAAGAAGGAAATGAAAAAATTGTCCAACAAAAAGTGAGACATCCAGTACAAGGGGTCTCTGCTGCTAATTCTTTTGATAACAAAGCAGATGGTGAAATTTTCCCAGTGAAACCTTTTTCACTGATCCAAAGGAAAATGCTTGTGTGACAAAAATTGAGAGTACCTTGGAAATTAACCAGAATTTGGAGTCAGGAGATGGAGATAAAAATGAAGAGGACTGGCAACACAGAAACTGGTGGATAAATGTGAATCTGTAAAGCATCAATTGCATTTGTGAAATATGGCTGTATAAGAATAAGTGGAAAGAGTGGACTTTTGTTGGCTTTGTTGTGGATAACTGAAAAGCATTTGCCTCATTTAATATCATTAATGTTTGTAAAGACTCTGAGGGGAGGGAGAAGGAAAAAGATAAGTGTAAGTAAAACAATTTATGTTTTTAACAGTAGTTCAATAAAACTTTTCACAATAAAATTGCATATTTTATAATAAAGTATTTTTAGTTGTTCTTGTATGTGATAAAGTTACTAAAGTAAATAGATGTATTTTTCTTTCTTCCTCTTTTCTTTCTTTGTTTCTTCTTTTTTTTTTTTTTTTGGCATTAAGCAATGTAGACATTATAGTGCAAAAGAGAAGAAAACCTAGACAAAGCATTTTTAAGTTAATAGGCTGACATCTTGGGTTATTGAGGTGGGGGGTTGGGTGTAAAATTACACAGATCATAATATATGTAGACTTGATATGTTTTCTCTTACTTTTGCATAGGTAAATGTCTGGATTAAGAACCTTAGCCTAATCTAATTGCAAATTTTAAGATGGAAACAAGTAAATATGAGCACACTGGATATAATGAAAAGTTTTCTTGTAGCAATAAATGTTTAAGCTTGTCTTTCAGGCTGCAGCAGAGAACTACATTTTTCTTTTTCACTTCTGTTTCTATGGAAGCAGGCTGATAATAGGGCAATAAAAGACAGAACACTGGTTTCTTCAAGGTTAAAAGTTAATAATTTCTGAAAGTATGCAACTTGTTTTCATATCGGGGGGAGATAAAGATAAAAAAGGACAGGTACCAATTACTGTAAGTAGAAGCACAGGCAATAACATATATCTTAGCCTGGATAACATCATTCTCAGGTTAATTAGGACCTTTGGTAGCCGCTGTCTATTTGGCACAGATGTTCCTTTTAGGAGGGTCAAACTTCATTTTTTGAAGATGTACATAGCCATGAGTATTTTTGTATTAAATTAATCAACATGTTCTGGGTTTTTTTTTTTTTGAGAGTTTTTATTAAAACAAGAAATTTTGTAAGATGTGACATAGGTTCCAATGTTGCTGATAATAAAAAAACTGTATAATGGATTAAACTATGAAACATTAATGGGTGTGTGTAACATAAAAGCTGCCATATATAATCGGTGGGAATAATATCTTCTTACCACAATGGCAACACTTTCCATATAATCTTAGAATATGAATGGTCTCACAGGTATAGACAAAAAGGAAATAATACTTAATTATATTAATAAATGCAGAGTGCAGACAGCAATACTACAGGAGGCTTCATTTGAAAAGAACTGAACATGTGAATTTGATAAAGAATGGATTTCAATATGGATATCCTGCAGAATATCTTGGGCAAAGGAAAAGAGGAATACTTATATTAATTTCCGGAGGAGCTCCAGTAGAGATGGAATAGGAAAAAAAGTGACAATAATGGTAGATTTATGGTAGTAAAGGATTACTGGCAAGGGAAGATGATTATGCTGGCATGTATTTATATTCCCCCTAAAACTGCTATTATGGAGCTTTCAAAAAATTGAGAGAAATAGTCAGCTTTCAGCAGGGAATATTACTTATAGATAGGGACTGGAATTTGATTTTCAACAATGAGGATGTATCTGGGAGGCCTAGAAGGAAAAGTCTAACAAAATAAATTAGATTTCTGAAAAAATCTTTGAAAATATATGGCATGAAAGATGTGAATTCAATAATAGGAACTCAGAGAGAACTTACATGTTATTCACCAAAGTACAAAAACTGGACTAGACAAAATTACATTTCACTGGAACTTGTGCATTTAATTAAGAACACACATCTACTATTTCAGATCATGCATCTATAATTACTAAGAAGACATGGATTCGGTAGTAGTAACTTATAGAGAATTTACATATTCACCAAGGTACAATAATTGCGCTAGACTTAACATAAATTATATTTTACAGGAGCATGTGCATTTAATTGAGAACTTTGATACACAGCCAATAACTATTTCAGATCAGGCACCAGTAATTACTAAGATAAAAATGTGGAGTAATGAAGTACGTATGAGTCAGTGGCAATTCCCCACCTACCTGTTAAAAATGAGAGGAATTTAAGGAATGGGTAGTAGAAATTATTTATGAGTTATTAAGGAAAATAGAAAGTACTGCAGAAGCTGTAGCTAGTGGGGGGGATAAAATAAAAGTGTGATTTAAAAATAGGGTAGAAATAAAAGAAAAATTGATCTGTTTAAGAAGTAAAAATAATTATTTAAAGGGTCTGACAAAGGTTCAAGTATTACAAAATAAGGAGAGTCTCACAGAATGAGAAGAGATGCAGTTGCAGAGTGCTAAAGAGGAAGATAAGAAAGTGCCTGGATAATATGCATGAGTTTAGAAAAAGTAAGGTTAAGCAACCATTTTTGATAATAACTTCAGAGCACAAAAAAATTTTGGCACAATGACTCAGGAAGCAGGAAGTAAAAAAGAGTTGTTGCTAAACTTAGGGGGCCTATAACAAGAAAAATAGCCAGATATCCTGCAGTGATATTAGAGATGTTTTGGAAATTTTATGAAGATCTGTATTAAGCAGACAAGTGAGGAAATCAAGAAAAAGCACAAATGGAAATAGTCATGGAAGACTTAAATATGCCAAGGTTAGAGGTAAGTGAGGCTCAACAACTAACAATTAAGATAGGAGGAGATGAGATAAAATGGTGATGTATAACCAATCTACAGGAAAATCTCCAGGAATAGATGGCATCAGCTTCATGAAGGCCCATTTCAATTTTAAACCATGATTGTAAAGTTTTTATGTTGATAACGGCTAAAAGAATGGCAAGGGTGATGTCAAACTGATAGATATAGGCTAATATGGTTTTGTGGAGGGGAGGCAAGAATTTGACATTAATAGAACAATGATGATCTAAAGGGAGATAGAATATAAGAAAATGCTGCTGTTATCGGTGTGTCTTGTTGCAGAGAAAATATTTGACAGAGTAAGCTGGGATTTTATGAGTAGGGCAATGGAAGCATTTGCATTTCCTGATATAATAAGGTTAATTAGGAGGATATATGAGGGATCAGAGGTGAAAATTAAAATGTGTGAAGGAGTTCCTCTGAGATAAGTTCTGTTTGAACAGAGGAACCAGGCGGGGTGTCCTATTTTCCCTTTGTTACTAGCATTATATTTAGAACCATTTCAAAGAAAATAAGAGACTCAGAAATTCAAGGATGTAATTGGTACGGTGTTCAAGAAAAGTTGGCTTTATTTGCAATTAATATTATTCTGTATCCAATGGAACCAGAAAGGGGCATCTCAGTGTTGTTGAGCATTCTGAGACATTTGCATCTTTTTGGATATAAAATTAATGACACACAATCAACAGAATGTGCTGGAGAGACAGGTTCCTAACCCAGAGTCTCCCCATGCTATGGAATAGACTTCCCATACATTTCAAACAGAGCACCTCACTGGCCCTCTTCAAGAGAAATCTTGATGAGTGGATGGGAAATAGAAAATTCACCCCGGGGATCACTCCAGTGGCTCTACTCAACAGAGGCACTGGGAACTATGGTCGGATGGCACAATGTCAAGGTAATCCTATGGGCCAGGTTTGTAAAGGCTACAGGGTCATTAGCCTGGCACACACCTATGAAGCTATGAACCTATGAGGGCAAAACAAAGCCTATAACTATTATCTGTGCAACACACATGAATTGGTTCAGCAATATTCATATTTATGGGGACATGATAGTATTTATGAGTATGGATTAAAAATGATTCTGCTATGGTAACTAAGGATATGTGGGATAGGACTAAACAATAGATAATACAAAATGAGAAATTGGAAGCTCTTGCTTATGGTTATGGATAACAAGATACAAGCAATGAAAATGTTTTGAGACCCTTTAATTTTATACATAGGTCAGGCATGTTTTTGTTAATCAGATGAGAAGCTGTGCACAGTAATTAATAAAGAGTTGAATGATTTTATTTGGGAGGGGAAGAGACAAGAGTCAAGGGGGACAAGTTGATTACCTGATTTGAAGGGATATTTTAGAGCTACACAATTAAGGCTCCTATAAATAACACAAGCAGAAAGCTATAATTCAATCTGAAAAGAGATAATGATGAAGCAGGGGTTAATTCAATAATTAAGGAAAGAATGGAATTTTAGATGGAGATCATTAAGGTGAATAACAACAGTCATGCAGAGTGTTATATTCATAAAGTAGCAGAAAATATACTAAGAAATAATCCAAGATGGGAATGGAGAAAGGAGAGTCTGACATTAAGGCTGACTGCAATTAGGGGTACAGTGAATAGGCAAGAGGGGGCTGGAATTTAAGGGAGGAAGCTGGCAAAGGAACTGAGTTACTGGGAACAAATAATTAGAGAACGTAGTAGAATGAGATGATTCTGCCAAGAAGATATGTGGATTGCAGGTTATTGACTGCCTTTCCTATCAGAGACTGATATCAAAGTATAGACAAAGAGAAAGGGATGGGGAATCCTAAATGATAAACCTGCACTGAATGAGTTTTTAACTGAATCTAGAACAGTGGCTTCTGTTAAAAATGGGATAATTAGTAGGGCATATAAAATATTGCACAATAAATGTAGGAATCAATCAGAAGAGGTCGGAAAAGATTTGGAAGAAAGAATAGATATGCAATTCACAAAGAACAATGGGAGGACACATGTATGGCTTCTAAATATGCAATAAAATCTAAAAGATTTAGGATTTTTGCCTGAAAGTGTTTGCATAGATACTTTTATGCCCCAAGCAGATTCTATAGATTTTTTTTCTTCAGGTAGATGGCAAAGATTGGAGGTATAATGGGGAAGAAAGAGGTATCTGGGAGCATATGTTATCAGAGTGTAATGAGTTGACAAACTTCAAAAATCCCCTACAGAGCACTCTGTCAGAAATACTCGGTAAGCAAATGAGTGTAACTAAGGAAATCATTTTTTGAGCTGGGAACAGTTCTGCTCCTCCAGGGTGTAGGGCAATGTGATTGCATACTGAGGACAATTGTAAAATGATATGTCAGTTGTTGGAAGGCATTCACTTCTGTTTGCTTTCTGTTATCATTCTGGACTTTTTTCTGTGAAATTGGAGTATCTGGCAGCAATGCTTTAACTCTGTTGTCATGGGGACTCTGCTGTTTTAACCCTTTATGATAGCACAGTCTAAATATACTTTTTGACATTTTTCCATTGTCTTGTACGTATATTGCTTTGTTATACAGCATTTCCAAAAAACAGCTCTCGTTTTCAAGTATTTGATTGATTTTAGCAGACTCATTTTTGTGAAAATAAACTGCAGTTACTACTGGGCAAGGATCTGTTTAACCCAACAGAAACAAACACACACATGCACAAATGCACACACATACAGATACCTCTCCCCCCAACATATGCACATGCACACACGTACACATAACAGTAAAAAATCCAGGAAATGGTAAAATACTCTCTGTTCAAACAGTCCAAGTAAATTCCAAAACAGAAAGAGAGTATACCATGGCTGGAGTGCTGTAAAAAACTTTAATTCAGCATAAAAAATGTATTACTTTTATTGCTTTATTGTGAATTAGTTTTGTACAGCACTCCAGCCATGGTATACTCTCTCCTCAGGATTCAGCAAGCAGCAGTGCAGGAATAAGTTATTCCTGCATGGCAGGGAACGTTCCTGTTCAGCACGGCAGTGTGCCATGCTTATTTAGGAAGGCGTGCTGCCATGCTCTAAAATGGACATGGTTCCGTGTATGAGCACAGGGGGTGTGTCTGAGAGCAGAGCTCTAACAATACACATGCACCCTGCACTCCAGAATTGTCTTTCAGCAATTAAAAATGAGCAAGAATGCTCGCAACACCCCAACCCATCAGGAAAACAAATATGTGGTCAAAGTCATAAGGGACAATTGTCCCTACCAAGCATACCTCTCAACTGTACAGATTTTCACAGAATACCCAGATGTTTGCCTCATATTTTTTGGTGTGTTCCCCCTAAAATCTGTACCTTTCTGGCAAATAGCTGAGGATTGAAGTCATTAAATAATGACTAAACATTTGAGTTTAAGACTCCACATCCTTCAGAAAATTCATGCCAATGTAAAACCTATTATTCTATCAACTTTTTAAGTTTGTAAGAGCAATATTTAAAATCTGTCCCTATTTGTCCCCCCCCCATCATTTTAAGCTTTGTCCAAATATTTTGCTCTAAGAGGTTGAGAGGTATGCTACCAAGCCAAAAGTTGTTAGGATAACACAGGTAGCATAAGCACATAGTGCACACCCCCAAACTGTCAGAGTAAGGAATGTGGAAAAGCCAAAAGGGACAACTGTCCCAGAAAGCAGAAAGGTGATAAAATAACAGGTTCAGCATTAACAGGGATATTCTGAAGGGTATAGATAAAATAACATAACAAACCTGTTTTTTTTATAAATGTGATAAAGTTTAAGTGTAGCTGCGTGGGTGTGTTTGTTGCTTAGCTATGCTTAGTCCAGCTTAAACAGCACAAGAAGTTAAATAGCAAGAGACATCCAACATAAGCAGTATTGCAGTAGTGTAGTGGTTAGAGCGTATGCTTTGCAATCAGCCATTTCTGGTTTGATCCCCACTGTAATCAATTTATATGTGAAAGCAATATATAAATTTTTTACTGTTTCCTACTAAATAACATATTTTTTGTTAATTGGAGTACTGCATGAGATCCAGATGTGAGGTGTCAGTTTAATAAAGTTGTGAAATCCCCATATAAACACAAGTGCCCTGTACAGTATAGTATAGTCACACATGAATGAATGTAATGAAAGCACATTGGGGAATGTCAGAGACAGTAAACAAATTTATAATATGTAATGAATGATGAATCAATGCCATACAGCAGATAGTCTATAAAATGAAAAATAAGCAATGCTAAGCATTACACAACTCTGCTTACCAGGTGTAAGCATTGTGTAAATATGACTGCTAAGCAATGAGTATCCCAGCTAAGTGGATTTGCCCATCGGTAAGCAGTGCTAAACCTGTCCCTTTAAGCAATGCCAACCTTAGCTAAGCAGGTTTGCCCATAGATTAGCTTAGCTCAGCATATTCAAAATTGTCCAGTCATGGCAAAGGGTGGGAACTCAGACGTATTTAAACCCCACAGGTTGGAATACAGCTCATAACTGGTTGCAGCTTCCCACTGTAGGCAGGATGGCAATAGTTGGAGAGGGATTGTGCTTCCAGGTGCAGCGTTGGGGCATACAGAAGTCCAAGGTCATGGTAGGACTCCTGGTAAAAAAACATGACCAGAGCTTGCTGCAGGGCCAGTACCAGGGCTCCCAGTATAAAGCAGAAGCCTGGGACCATCTTGCTTGTGATCTCACCAGTGCCACTGGTATCCCTCGGACTGATGAGCAGGTCAGGCACCACTATGCCGACTTGAAGCAGGGAAAGAGGGAGCTCTTGGACGACTGGGTCCAAGAAGCAAGGCGGAGGGGTGATGTCCCAGCAGTGTGTAAGTAATCATACCATTACTGTTTACTAAAGTCCAGCATGTGTATGTGATGGATATGCCTGCCTTAATATGTCTCTATTTCCCTTATAGCTGCATCTGAGCGGGCTGTGAATCAGGAAGCCCATGCTAGTAGACTGCAAAGGCTGCATCACGAGGCTCATGAGTAACAATCCTGCTTGTAGTAGTCATACCAAATAAATATAAAGTAGTACAAAGTCACCTGGCAGTATAAAAACTGTTGTATGGGTTGTACTGAATAAACCAGACAATATGACAATAATATTCCCATATAGGTCATATTTAAATAAAACTGTAACTGCCTGGCAATGAAGCTCTAAATCCTGGACTGGTTGTGTTTACTCTGGTATTGTATAGTATTTATTGTTGCATTCTCTGAATAGTAATGTTGTGTTAACCACTGTTACCCACACTGTGCTACATAAAAACATATCTAGGAATATATGTATAAGACTGTTGTAAGTACAAGATCAGATTGTACAACCAAGAGAGACTTAGACAGAAAACACAGAAACAATAGCAATAACCAAATAGCACACTCTACTGTGACTTAAATTGTTTTATTTTTAGCAGACACAGCCATGGTTCGAATCCTGGGAGTGGTAGGAAGCTGTATGCAAAATCATACCTCACAACTGTACAGATTTTTCAGAATGTCCAGATAATTGGCCTATATTTTCTGCCTGTTCATCTGTCCCCTGGCACATCAGTGGGATGATCTCAGAATTGTAGTCATAAAATAATGACATACGTTTGATTTTCAGACCTCAAAATCTTCAGAAAATGTATATTAAAACAAATCATGTCACTCTGGCAACTCTCCAAGTTTATGACAGCAATATTCAAAACATGTCTGTATTTGTAACCCCCCCCCATGTTGTCAAGCTTTGTCCAGAGTGTGTGCATTAAGAGATTGAGAGGTATGTGCATAAAATTAACTTTGAATCTGGGAATATGTCTAGAAACAGTCAGGTAGTGTTAACAAACATTCCCTCCACAGGTCTACCAGGTAAGAGATATAAGAATTTATCTATAAGACAGTTGAAGTATACACTGTGTACAAACATACCATTGCATAAACCAAGGCCATAGGGTATTGTAATAATACCTGTACCTTAATGATTGGAGCAATGATTATTAAAGTTGTGAGTACTACAAGGATATATAAATTGTTAATTGACATCTCTCCCCCCACCATATCTGCAACAATAATCTAAATACACAAATCAGTGGGTATGTTTACACCAAACCTACTGTTGGGATATATGTCCTATTATTCAATAAAAATTGAAATGTGTTTCTGTTAATGTTCCATATTGAAATACTATCATTGGTGGCCTGTTGCTATCAATCTAACCTACATGCCATTGTAATGGCCACTGTGGTTCCATATATGCATGTGTTCTGTTTGCTATCCAACTGTTCCAAATCTGGTGTTTTGGGTTAATTTGAATATCTATGCATGCTGTTATAACTAATCCTGGATTGTGTTGACTATTACTAACCCACATATGTTTTAAAACTGCAGCACCATAGCATGTATGGAAAGGCCGGTCCCAATGGACCCACCTCTCCCACCTCGTCTGGCCATGGCACCGGGCCCCAGCATGCCTGGGACCCACCCTGGGACCTCCTTGTCTGCTGGTCCTGCACTACCTTCAGGTGAAACCACCTCAGTTGGACAGGATCCTGTCACCTGAAGTCAGGTCCAGGGATTGGTGCATAATGAGCTCCGAAGGGAGTTTGGAGATCTGTTACACCAGCTTGAGGGCTGTGTGGCACATTTAGAGCATCAGCCTGCCCCTCCTGTTCAGCCACCAGCACAGCCACCTTTGGGGCTGTGAAGGTGCAGTGGTGACTGCCCATGGGTGGTGACCTTAGTCCCACTGTTTCCATCTGGGGGCTCATGAGCTTCCAATTTCCAAACACATCTCCCCATCCAAGGTGTTCACCCCCCACATGTGTCATATACTGACCCTGTATGCTGTCTTGTCTGTTTTGTCTGTCTTCCTACCCACCCCACCTCCCCAAATATACCTACTATCCTTCCCCAACATCCCACTCTCACCTTAAAAAAAAGGACAATCTGTTCCCCAAAACAATTTCGCCCCATACATAGCTGTCCATTTTGCACACGTGTCCACTGGACACATGTAATCTAGTCTAATTGGCTTCACAACACATTATTGTTGTCCTCACCCCTCTCTCATGGGTTTGAGTGTCCAAATCTACCTCCAAATTCAGTACATGTACACAGCTGTTGCTGTAGAAGAAATGGACAGCTATGAACCTTCCCTACACCTGTCGTGCACATCCCTAGCTACTTTACCTATTGTTTTTCCCTCTGTGTGCCCCCATTTTCACCACTTTCCTATGACCCGTGTATGTGTGTGTGTGTGTGTGTGTGTGTGTGTGTGTGTGTGTGTGTGTGTGTGTGTGTGTATATATATATATATATATATATATATATATATATATATATATATATATGTGTGTGTGTGTGTGTGTGTGTGTGTATATCTTGCATTCGCACATTGGATCCACACTCTGAACCTCTCACTGCAAAACATCTGACCAAAGGCTCTGTTACTGGGGCTGAAGGGGCACAAAATAGGGATCTCTTGTAATTATTGCCATTATCCCTTCCTCCACAGATGAACTGATCTGCCTTGCAACACAATAACCAGCATTTGCAAGTCTTGAACACAGGACCCTGCACAACATAGCTACAACAAGTTAACAGTAAGCCATCTAAGCTGAACATCAGGATGATTTCTCTAACAAACATATCATGCAGAACAGTCAGTCTACTATAGGGAATGTACAATGTGAACGCAATAAACATTCCAATGATGCATATACACACACACATATATACATATAGATATATACATATATACATATTCACACACACACACACACACACATATATATATATATATATATATATATATATATATATATGGATATACACATACATACACATATAAATATATAACTACTTATAGATAAGTATAAAATGAGTATATATAGAGGGTGCACAGCATATCAAACAGCCATTATTTCTACAGTTGCCACTTTTTCAAATGGCCAGTGTTTGAGTCTTTCCTACAAATAAGAATTATTGCATGAAACATATACCCACACACAATGCAAAAGACATGACACCACACACAAATTTGCATACATAGAAATGTTATTTGTGTACTATTTCAGTTGTTTATGCCATTTCTTATAGCAGTTAGGTGTCTGAAATGCATAACTGATTAATGCAACTCTCAAACAAAACATATAATATAGTAATCTGCAAAACATAACATACTTCTCTGTCTAGAATAAGGCCTTCAAGTAGTACAACAGTAAAAAACACACTTGTCTTGAAGATAACAGCCAATCAGTACTTAATTACAGATGTAGTTCAGTAGCCTCCAGTTACACTCTGTACTCAACCCCTAGGGGGAAAGTATTAGCTGTCACAATGTAAATGTATCTGTTACATAATCATGCTTAACTTAAAATGTCACTATCACACTGACAGACAGAAGTGTGTGTAAGACAGTAAGCTGTAGCCCACCACTGTTCCCATGGTGAAATGTATAAAAATGTACAGCCATATACCTTAATGTTTCTTTCTATTGATATCCTTCTCATGTTGTAACATCCTAGGTTAAAAACATTTAATACACCTCCCCCATAAAATGTCTTACAAGGTCATATAACAGTGTTCTACATACACTGACCTCTAGACTGTACAAGGTCACACACATTTTGTCCAGCTGTAACCCTCATATATATGGACCCTACCCTACAATTTGTGTGGGAGTCCACAACATAAATGGAATGATAGCAGGAATGCCAGCACTAAATAATGATAGGCCATTACCTAACAACCTCTTACTGCATGACATCTGGACAAAGCCTGGTATATAGGTAGAGGACAGAGGCTGAAACACAAAGCCATATTTGAAATATTGCTGTTATACACTGTGAATGCTGCTGGTGTTAAAAGATTGGTTGGAACATACCCTTATTCAAGAATATGAAGTCAGAAACACAAATGGATTTTGCCATGTGCTGATAGCAATCAACGGAGAGAATGCCACTGATATGTTAGAGAAAACACCTGTGTGGTGAACAGACAAAACATAACAGCCAATCCTCTGGCCATCGTGTGGATAGGCCCACAGTTGAGAGCTATGCAGACAGACTGCATTCCATGCAAAACTAGCATGTACACACAAGCCCTGTAAAACTAGCAATATTCAATGCATATAACAGCAATACGCATGCACTCTCCCTAGGTCTGGAACCTTATACAAACATGTAGTTGGCCTGTGTCCGCAAGTCCTGTTGTCAGAGGTATTGCTACCTGCTGTCTGTAACATTGCTGCCCACACACAGGAGGGATGTCTTCCATACAGGAAAGGTAAAGGGACAATGCCCACATGATGTAATAATTTATAGTAGTGGGTTGCTATGACATTGGCTATTGGAAGTACTACACAGCTGGCTGCATGCAATTAGCAAGTGGGGAATGCCAACTGGTGCAGAGGCCATCACCTGATCATGAGCATCACCTACAAAAGCCATGCTGCAACCTATTCAAACCAGCTTGATCCATGTAGTGGAGAGAGAGAGAGAGAGAGTAAGAGAGAAATAAAAGCAAATAAAAAAAAAAAATAATACTAAAAAACAAAAATACTACCAAAAAAACAAAACAAAAAAAAAACAAGGAAAACATCCAGGTAGTACACAGAAGAGAGCACAATAATAAAACAGGTATGTGAAACATGTCAGCATGTAATTGAATGTAGTACTTGGTCTGTAATAATGGGATAGATGATGTTGAAAGATTTATATGTGCCATCAAGACTTGCTGTAATGATGCTCTGCTGAACAACTGCTATGGACATAGCATCTGGCCTTGTGGGCAGTGGGCCATACCTGTCAACTGTGCAGATCTGCACAGAATGTCAAGATTTAAGCCATAGTAGTGTTTGTTCTGTTCCTCCAAACATGTATATTTGTCTGGCAAATAGGCGAAGGTGGAAGTAATGAAGTCATGATAGACACATGAATTTCAGACCCAACCACCTTCAGAACAGTCATGGTAATGTGAAATGTATAATGCACAAACTTCGTAGGTTTGTAATAGGCATATCTATGATCCCATTAGGGATACCCCCCTAATGTTAGGCTATGCCCACATGTGACGCTCTGTTTCATAGCAAGGTAAAACAGTGCAGCTGTAGAGGAAGGAGGTTCAGAGTGTGGATCCAATGTCTGAATGCTCTCTCTCTCTCTCCATATATATATATATATATATATATATATATATACACCAATATACATGTATGTCTACATATATACAAACACACACACACACACACACACACATATATATATTTGTGTGTGTGTGTGTGTGTGTGTGTGTGTGTGTATATATATATATATATATATATATATATATATATATATATATATATATATAAATAACTACATTTCCCTACTGTTGAATGACTGTGCTGCATGATATGTTTGAGAAAACATCACACATATCTGTAGCTCAGATGGCTTACTGGTAAATTGCTATGGCTATGGTGTGCAGGGTCCTGGGTTAGACACTTGCAAGGACTGATAATTTATTTGCTTGCCAGAACAAGGGCTGTTGGATACAGAGTGATTAAGGCACCTGTAAGCAGTTATAAGTGGGTGTGAAATGGACAGTTATGTATGGTGTGAAATTCTTGTTGGGAACAGATCGCCCTTTTTTTGTTAAGGTGAGAGTGGGATGTTGGGGAAGGATAGTAGGTATATTTGGGGAGGTAGGTTGGGTCAGAAGACAAACAAGACCGACAAGACAGCATACAGGGGCAGTATATGACACATGTGGTAGATAACCACCTTGGATGGGGGGGGTGTTTGGAAATTGGAAGCCCATGAGCCCCCAAATGGAAACAGTGGGACTGAGGTCTCCACCCATGGGCAGTCACTACTACACCTTCATGGCCCTGAAGGTGGCTGTGCTGGGGGCTGATCAGGAGGGGCAGGCTGATCCTCTAATTGTGCCATGAGGGCCTCAAGCTAGTATAGCAGATCCTCCAATTCTCTGCAGAGCTCCCTATGCACCAGACCCTGGACCTAACCTCAGGTGACAGGATCCTGTCTGTGCCCGGTTCTGGGGGGGTGAGCACCATCCCCTGAGGTGGTTCCACCTGAAGGTAGTGCAGGACCAGTGGATGAGGAGGTCCCTTGGGTGGATTCCAGACATGCTGTGGCCTGGTGCCATGGCCAGATCAGGTCGGAGAGGTGGTTTTACTGGGAACAGCCTTCCCAAACATGCTATTGTATTGCAGGTAATAATAGTCAACACAATCCAGAATTAGTTATAACACCATGCATAGATATTCTCATTAACCCGAAACACCAGATTTTTAACAGTTGCATAGCAAACAGAACACTTCCATATATGGAACCACAGTGGCCATTACAATGGTATGCAGGTTACACTGATAGGAAAAGGCCACTGATTATAGTGTTTCAACATGGAACATGACTAGAAACACATTTCAATATTTGTTGCACAATAGGATATATGTTCCAACAGTATGTTTGGTGTAAACATACCATTGATTTGTATGTTCAGATTATTGTTGTAGATATGGTGGGGGGGTGAGAGATGTCAAGTAACAACTATTATATCCTTGCAGTATGAGATCCTCAGACCTTTTTTTCCTGTTTATGTCTTCCAGGTACCATGTCCAGGGAGCATCTCCCTGTTTATACTCTACAGGAGAATAATATCATAATAAACTTCCTTGTGCATCACCACAAAACTCTCTGTGGGCATATGGCCCATGATCTGCAGGAGAGGACTGCCCTGTGGAATGATCTCATCCACAGGGTAAACAATGACGGCCTGCATAACCGCAGTTATGAGCAGGTGCAACATCTTGGCACTGATCTCATCCGCCACGACCATCAATGTGCTGCTGCAGTTAGGAGGCACCAGCTAGCCACAGGTAGGGGTCATGCCATCCAGCCCCCACTGACACATGCTGAGGAGCTCCTCGCCAGCCTTGGGGCACCTGCCCACCAGCCAAGCCAGAAACCTGGCAATAGCATTGTAGAGGTGGGTGCTACCCACACAATGGACAAGTAGCATGCAGGTAAGGCCCCAGGGCACATTAGAAGAGCACTGTTGCTTATCCATCTTCATCTGTAAAGTTTCTTCATGCATATGTCAGATAACATAGTCTGTTGCTGCAGTGTAGTAATGAACAGATGTGAATAATCTCTAGTATTGTGGGTTTGTACTGTTGATGTACTGAAATGCTCCTCCCACCCTGTACCAATGCTACAGGTGTGGCTACTGACATTACATCTCTCACACAACTATGTAGGTCCCTCTGGTATACCTCTGAGGCAGCAGCCTGCAGCTGGTGAGTATGGAGTTGTTTTGTTCAGGTTTGCCAATACACCAGCCATGTTATGGCCATGGTATTTGCCATGCACACATTTAACATACCTACCCATAATGCATGCTGTACATGTTCACTTATTATTGCTGTTAACTGCACTGCATCACAGTGGTCACCATGGTGACATATCTGAAGTTTAGTAAGAGCCCTGCAGTATACCTAACAACCTGTCAGTGCAAGATGAGATGAACATAATAGTGGGACAAATGGCCTACAGTAGGGACACGTCTGAAACATTACACTTATACAGTGGCTACAACAGTGTGTATACCACTATTACAATGCCAACTGTTACAGATCTACACAATGGCATATCACAATACCACATTCCACACCTTTTACAACCTGTAATGTGATCCTAACATGAGCAATGAATGTGTAATATGGAATCTTATGTCTGGGCAACAAATATGGAGAATACATACCTTAACAAACACTGGAAGCATATGTGTGCACACACTCCAAATAACATATTGTGAAAGCAGCTTTTGCCATACTGACAGCATTCACTCTTCTTGAGTAAGCAACTTCCATCAAGTACAGGGCTTCAGTGTCACACCAAGTAATGGTCTGCTGTCCAAGAAGTATGTCCATGACATTTACCCACTCACCAGCAACAGAGGCAGCCATGGCTTGTACACATCTTACAAACCATGGAATGGATCCCATATCTAAAAATTACCACTTAGGAGTGGGAGACATAGCCTTACCTCACCATTGCATATACCATGGCAAACAGTGCAGACAGTCATGTATGTGACTATGAAGTATGGGACAACATTAATGTAGAAAATAAACAGATGCCCATCCAACACAGATGACAACACATGTTGCAAACTGGTCATGGAGGCTGCCCAGAAACATGCAGCTACACTGAGGGACTTGCATGAATGTCTAGCAAGTACTGCCTGTGCAGCACCTGTGTCAACAATCTCCTGGAATTGCATAAGTGTGGCCTGTGGGTTAGGGTAATCAGTTAGAAGAGTTGTTCCACAGGAAACATCATCCAGGGCTCTCTACAGGTAGCATATGCATAACATCAAGTCTCCCAAAGGCATGTGTTGCAATGTGTAATGGTGTACCGAGACCAAGGCTGAAACCTACAGCCAGTATTAATTAAGATACATGTGGTGCACAAGCAGCACCTGACTCCACCTCAGGCCTACCATCCCCATCTGTACCTTGTGGGTGCCAGTGTACACCTTTAGGTTTACTGTTCATTGGCAGGAACTAGGCCGGTAGACATGGTGTTCTGAATTTGGAACACTGCAAAATGACAGTCATGTGTGGCCCGTAGTTGTCAAGCATCTGCAATAAGGCTGAGGATGGGGAGGGGTATCATCCTGAAACACAACAGTGAACTGAAGCATACATCCAAAGCTCGCTAAGAATGGCTGTATCTGAACACAGTCAAGGTCATGAATTATGTCAGACATAACCCTGACTCCACAGCAATAGTTAAGTCACTGTGTGACCTCCATGGGCTGTGCACAAAAGCTGACCTTGCAATCCGGCAGAGTTGGGGGACATTTGTAGGGTGGAGTGACCAAATAATGGCAAGTGAAGATGGGCCATGCTAGTATACCCCTTCCAGGAATAGTGACTGCTGTAGTTCACTTAACAGATGCTGCAACAAAATAGTTCACTTAACAGGTGCTGCAACAAATTATCATGTTAAGGGTGTGCACACTTGTGCATCCCACATATTGCATGCATTTCAATCAGCATCTGCATGACTAACACATTTGTTTGATACTGCATTTGATTGCACAGGTCATATGTCACATATCAGGTGTGTGTAATGTTAACATATGCAGTATTGTGGCCCCATTGCAAATCAGGGGAGTGGCTGGCATGCCAATAAGGGTGTGTACATTCCTCATAAGCACAGTAAGTTTTGAAGGTTGTCAGTGTAATTGGATTTTATTGCTCATACATGCACTGCTGATGATGAGATCTGCAAATCAGAGGTCAGGCATTCACTATTGACATATGTCATATCATCCAAGGTATGTTTCAGACAAACACATAGGGGCTGTGAGCAACAGAGCAAACATAACTGCCACACATATACACATTCAACAATGGTGTGTACACTCGTGAGGTATGGTGCACAGTACATGCCAGGGTGATGAACAGGTGCACAGCAATACTGTGTACATGGGTGCAGTGTGTTCCAGGGGAAGGGGCATCACCTACTAACACAACTCATGCATCACAGAAATGTATAATGTTGGTAACAAGGATTGAGTATAGCTGCAGTGCATGCTGTTGAGTGCCATATGTCATGCATGTTGACGGTTGGGTAATGAGAGATCTGTGTAATATAATTGTGCCACCTCACCTGTAAGTGTGCGTGTGTGTGTGTGTGTGTGTGTGTGTGTGTGTGTGTGTGTGTGTGTGTGTGTGTGTGTGTGTGTGTGTGTGTGTGAGTGTGTGTAGAGGTAGGCAATGATGTACAGGTCTTAAACTACATTTTTTGTTTTCCCCTCACAGGTGGCGAGGTGGGTCAGGGTCCCTCCTGCAGCCAAACTGATGTTAGTGCCCATACAGACTCTGACAATGATGATAGGTATGGTGAGGCACAGGCAGGGTTTTCAGGGGCTGAAGCTGTGCCATCAATTGACATCCCACTTTTATCCACCCCATCGCTGCACACAGTCACAATACCTATACATACCCCATCACTAGTGGCCATAGATGAGGGACAGTTGGCGGGTGGTGGCATGGTACAGGACAGTGTGGTGACTATGGCAAGTATGTCTGTACACAGCAGCCATAGCTGGTTGACCAGAGAGGTACCACACAGGCAGATGTACAGGGGTGCTCGTAAGAGGGCTGCTGGCCATCATGCCACTGGCAGAAGTGCCACAGCAGGTGTCACCAAACGCATGTTTCGGGCCGTCATGGAGGCACAGGCACATATGGAACGTTATACCAGACAGAGTTTCAGGCTCCAGAGGGCTACTCATTCTGCTGTACTTAACAACATCCATGATCTTGCAGGTACCCACCGTTATTTTGCAGAGGTCCCCAGTAGACGGTTGGGTGAGATGGTGGGAATCCTCGATCATGCAATGTCTGTGTTAGAGCATATGGTGGGAGTAGGGCGACAGCCATGTGGATATAGGTCAGCAACACCAACAGGTGGAGGTCTATGTGGATGTGCAACAAGTCACAGCCACTCCCATAGTGGCAGTACCAGTACCAGTACCAGCACTGCAGGGGGATGCCCACACCACAACACAGCAGACCATGTGCACGTGATCCTGGCCAGTCCCAAGAGGGAACCGGATCCAGTGGACGTTTGTCATCATCAGGGGAGAGTACCATATCTGGGGTTGTACCTGGTAGTGCCCATGGAACCCCTGGCAGGCACAGTTCCCATGTCAGTGGCCAGACACTGTGAACTGCACACCCTGCCCTGTACAGTCTGCCGCTGTCCAACAAACCCCTGTATAGGGCAGCCACATGGCAGAACTGTGTGCATACATACACACACACATCTCCAACACAGCTAGGGAACCTCCATACCTATAACACCACATCTGCACAGCCCAGTCGATAATGAAACCCCTTAATACACACACATGATGTCAACCAAATGGCTCAGCCTAGGTCTCTGGCAAACCCAAAACACACCCTGAGCATATGATGATACCTGTGCCACATCCCTGTCGTCCATACCATCGATGCAGGGACATGCTGATGTGGTTCTGATTCACAGGGTGAATGTCCTAAGGTTTAGAAATGTAATGTTGTTTAACATGTTTTCAGCTGGAATGATTAATGCTTACACATCAGGGTGTGTAGCTGTCCAGCCATGATGCATTATAGCTGTTATTAACACTGACTGATTGTGGTGTCCATAATGTATTCTGTTTGTGTTCTAGGTGTCTGTGTGTCAGCAGGATGTTGGTCTGCTCTTGTTTCCTACAAGGGGTATGGCACTGTGGTGACACATTGACTGTGTCATATCCAGGGTACAGCTAAACACAAGTAACAGGTCTGTATAACAGTTACTGCATGTGCTACATGTTGATGCAATACACAGAGAGTACTGTACACATGGATGTACTTAATGTTGCAGTGAACCCATTTTAGCCTATGTACTTCCACCAAGACAAAATAGGCAAAACATCACATCAGTAAATAATCAGTCTGCCAGTTTAATGTCATTGATTATGGTACTGGCAGGGTATATGTCCTCTTCCCCAATGTAGTGCAGTCCTGGAGTTGGTAAACATAGGTGTGTTGGTGTGGGTGGCACAGCTCTCCACTTTGGAGCATGTGGGGTGGCATACGACCACACATAGTTTGATTGACAAATGCTTAACCTATTAACATAAACTATAGAGTATTACAGCAAACTAAGTGGGGGGATACACACAACAATAACCCAATGAGGGTGGCTGTGCCCACAATATCCACACCCAACTATATATATATACGAACTGCAGTATCACTGTACAGCTGTACAGTGGGGAAGAGGGCATTTACACATCTAGTACTAGTTTTGATGGAACGAATTTCCAGAAGATGATTCCTCTGAAATGTTAGCGTTTGCCAGTCAGTTCAGTTCTTGGACAGATGACCTCCTGGGACATGTAATTTCTGCAAACTGAAGCAGATCCCTTCACATACACACACACTTACTTGCCAACACTGAGAGTAGAACCCCTGCCTAGGTACCTATTGCTACTAATATGTTTGGCCTTAATTGCGCACACCACACAGCTTTTAGGATGAGGTGTGTCCCAAGTTTCTTGTTAAGTGAAGAACATCACCAGGTCTTGTATGGTATGGTAATGGCAGATGTACTGGGTGTTAATGAACAATACATAGTATGACATACTGTCATATACACATTGGCAAACACATAACAGTCATAGACACATCTGAGAGCAATGGGTTTATCAGTGATAACTATGTTGTCAGTGAGTCCATTGTGTTACAGATAACATGCACACAGCACATGCATCATTGGGCTGGATAGTATAATCATTTACCTGTAAGGTTGATGGTGACAGTGGTCCTCATACAGTGGACCTTGGGACATGTACTGGGGGTACCATGGTGTAAAGACAGTGTACCCAGCACCTACACCCCACATTGGATATTTTACTCACTGAAACCCATGATAATGCTCTGACATCCCCACAATCACATATTGACCAGGACTGCAATACAACCCCTTGTCTAACTCATTAGTGCTATTACAGGGATATGCATTTATTGCACATGCCACAGGTTAGTAGGGTGAGGGTTTCTCATGGCTCTCCTAATGTCAGCAATATCACTTAATGAATGGCAAGGTGTATTGTATTTGGAGAATGTGGCCTCAGAATGCTGTAGCCTAGAAATATACTTGCACACATACACACACTTGCCAGGACTCAGAGGGTAACTCACACCTATCTGCCCATTTGTACAACAGTGTTATGCTGGTACTGCAAGCTCCAAGTAGCCCATAGGGTGAAGAGTGTAACAAGGTAAATTTAATGTCCTCTACAGCAGCAGCCATTTCTTACTATGGCAATGGGGGTGTAGTGAGCGAGAAAGCCCTCAGGGTATTATCAACTACAAGTTTACAAACACACAGACACTGTTATTCTCAGTGATGCACACTGACACATTTGTCAGTACTGGGGTCTATAGGTGCAGGTGTTCCTAGGTGTGTACCAGGATAATGTCCATGGAGAGATGAGAAGAGTAGGGGATGTGGGTACAGTGGTATCATGCCACATGACATTTGTCAGCAGGCCATCTATCAACTGATGCCAATTGAGTGATCCCCAGGGTGACAGTTAAATGCAACATCCAATCATCTGGTTGTCTCTTGCAGAAGGCCAGTGAGGTGCTCCAATTGACATGTATGCAACATATATTACATATAACGGCCAGTGTCTGGGTTGGAAACCTGTATCCAAGCATGTTCTGTTGACTGTGGTAGTCTAGTTGAGGTATCCATAGCATGTGGTGCATACAGGGTGGGGTTTCCTAGCTGTGGCATTCATAACACATCTGGGCAGACATGTCAATGTCAGTCAAGCATAGATTTCCTGTAAGCCGCCAAGATGGATACCTGACATCTGCACATCTGTACAGAGGTCTGACAGAAATCAGCTAGCCAACAGGTTATGCATTAGGATGAATGTTTTGACAGATAGATGTCTGACACTAATAGGTATGCCAGGGTCTAGTTCACGTTGTCATAAGCCAACAATATCAAATTCAATATTGTCGGCATGACAATGTCGAAAGTCCAAAACATCACGCAGGTAAACGGAAATCTCCGTAAGGGGAAGATTTCTGTTTACCTCAATGTAGTGTGGTCTCAGAGTTAGTATATTTATGTAGGGGGGTATGGGTGGTGCAGGGGGATTGCCCCCTGCCTACGCTAGTTAGTTTTTTTTTTGTAGTGATGTTTTTTTAATTTTACATTATTTGAAATTTTACTACTTCGATCAATAAAGTTTGACCTTTATTGATTCGATGTAGTAAAATTTCGATAACGTGATATAGATGCAGTATGCCATTACTACATGACAGCAGCCCTCAATGACATGTCCTATACACATAGTAGTCTACAGTTAATATCCACGTATCAGATCAATATCCAGTAGCAAATACTTAATAACACACAGCCCACACACCAAGAACATGATAGCCAGTACTCAGAGCTCAGCTTTGCATGCAGGGCTGTATGGTTCCAGTACTACAATCTGCAATCTACTCTTACTTGGGAAAGCACTGTTAACAGTAGTAACGTAACGATACAATACATACAAGTGTGACTGCTAATAACCTGGGATACTACCCATGTATGAAACCCATACCAAGAGAAAAGATTGTTGTACTAGCCATATATACTCAGGTGTCCCATACAGTATACTCATACCCCTTGCTACTGTAATGGCAGCACATAGAAGCATGCTATGTACATGGAATTAAATACCTATTAAATATGTCATTACCCTGCTATTTTCTCAGTATGGAATGTGATCAATGGTTACCAAGGCTAAGTTATGCTTAGCAGGAGTAAGCATTGCTTAAATGTAACTGCTCAACAGATTTGCACAGTGGTAAGCGCCTATTCATTTAACCATACATTAGCACTGCTTACCATTGGGCAAACCCGTGCAAACCAGCTTAAAGCTGCTCAAAACTGCCTTAACCACTCTGTCATGACACACCACAGGCAACACATAAACCACAAAATCAGTGTGCAAAGCAGTCACAGCCCTTAAGGCCAAATACAACACCAAACATACTTGTCATAGGTGACTCCATAGTCAGACACACTGACGTCCCACTCACCAGGCTGAACAAGGAGAGGGTCACAGTAAGCTGCCTATCGGGCGCTAGAATCCGCCACA
Organism: Protopterus annectens; assembly: GCF_019279795.1. Classification (NCBI taxonomy): domain Eukaryota; kingdom Metazoa; phylum Chordata; order Ceratodontiformes; family Protopteridae; genus Protopterus; species Protopterus annectens. The sequence goes on from NC_056738.1 coordinate 211,373,510, forward strand.
TAACAAAAGCACTCGGGTCACTCCACAGCAAGTACAAATATGACACAGTCATTGTCCATGCTGGTGTGAACGACCTGAGACGTACCTCCCTGGACTACATGAAAAGAGACATAGAGGAGCTCTCTGATTATGTAGCCCAGGCAGGTATGACCCTGACCCTGAGCAGTATCCTTCCTTCACCAAGAATGATGCCACAACATAGAGACAAGATGATCAGCTTTAACAATTGGCTTAATTTCTGGTGTCATTCAAAGGGGATCCAGTGTCTGTCTGCCTGGGATGACATGCTTGACAAGCCATGCTGCTTCGCAAGGGATGGCTTGCACCTGTCACCCCTGGGATTCTGGATATTAGCTAAGGCTCTTGCCACCCCATAGTGCCTTTTTAGGCAAGGCTCAAATTCTAAACCTACCACCCTAGAAAACAAAATGGGAAGAAACTAAGGGTAATGCTGCTCAATGCCAGAAGTCTAAATCTCAAAATGCACGCACTCGAGGCCCTTCTCAGTATGGAGAACATTGATGTCTGTGCTGTGACTGAAACCTGGTTCAAGGCTCCTGAGAGCACCCCGGCACTATCAGATTTTACCTCATATCATGCGTTCCAGCCCCAAAACCCGGACCACACCACAAAAGGAGGGGGTGTATCCATATTCATCAAGGATACCCACACCTCCAGGTTGGTGGCAACGCACGAAGCATCGGAAACCATCCAGGTGCAATTAACCATAGGCAAAACTGCTCTACAATTTGTAGCATGCTACAGGCCACCCTCTCAAACTCAGGAACCCCACACAGCCTTCCTGAAGACACTGGAGGGTATAAATGTATCTCCAAACACCATTATATTGGGTGACTTCAACTACCCGAATATCGACTGGGAACATTACTCAAGCCCCAACTTTCTAGCCCAAAGGTTCCTGGAGTTCATAAATTCAAATGCCATGGAACAACTAGTCACCATTCCCACAAGGGGAGAAAATATACTAGATCTCATCATCACAAACATGGGGACAAAATGCTCCACACCGGAAGTATATCCCTCATTGGTGAGATCAGATCACAAACTTATCTCACTGGAAATCCACATCCCGCCCCCACCCCAAACAAAAAAGACCACAGTGAAGAACATCTCTAAAGCAAACTTCACACTACTCAAGACTGATGTGGTATCCTTCAAGGCTCCCGAGCCAGTGGAAACCACAACCCAAGCTGCGGAAGCCCTTACAAATGCCTTGTACGAACACCTCCAGGACTGCATGGATCAGGCAATCCCTAATAAAACCAAGACTCTTTCCACCAAGGGCAAACGTCCAGTCTGGTGGACCCCAGCCATAAACAAACTTTACAATAAGAGGAGAAAGCTGTTACATGTTAGAGTAAAATCCATAAAAGAGAAGACACCCTTGATCATTATTAGTAAAAAAATACGAGCACTCATAAAATCATCCAAGGCCAAATTTGGTTAGAAAATTGCAATAGATTCAAAAGACAATCATAAGGCCTTCTTCAGCTATGTTAGAAACCTGGGTGGAAACTCCCAGATATGCGTAGAATTAGTCCAAAATGATACAAAAATCACTGAACCCACAGACATTGCCAACATACTGGCAGACAGGTTCAGTGCAAACTTCACCCCCCCCCCAAAAGGAGAGATAACTATCCCAACGGAGTGTAGCCTCCCAGACATCTCAAATGCGCAGGTGAAAGCTGCTCTCTCTAAAGCTAAAAACACAGCATCAATGGGACCGGATGGTGTCCCCGGCTGTGTGCTACACAAACTCAACGAGGAACTAAACCCGCATATAAGGCAGCTGTTTAATCTTAGCCTTACCACAGGATACGTGCCCAAGGAGTGGCGTACGGCAACTGTGGTCCCACTCCACAAAGGTGGTACCTCTACGGACCCTGGTAATTACCGCCCCATAAGCTTAACAAGCCTGGTCTGCAAAGCTATTGAGAGGATCATAATGGAACTCATTAACAAAGACATAAGGGACTTGCAGACATTGGACCCGACCCAGTTTGGCTTTGTCAAGGGCAGATCATGCCTTTTGAACTTGGTCGACTTCTTCGAAACAGTCACCAAGGCCATTGATGAGGGAAAGGCAGTCCATACAGCCTACCTTGACCTTATAAAAGTTTTCGACACAATACCCTACTCGGGTATTATAGAGAAACTTACCAGCTTAAATGTAAACCCATATGTCACAAGATGGGTTGCAAACTGGCTAAAGGACAGAACTCACAGGGTTAGAGTTGCTGGCGCCATGCAGACTCCATGCCGGTCACAAGTGGTGTCCCACAGGGCTCAGTCCTTGGCCCCCTGTTGTTCGGCATCTACTTCTCAGAGGTACAGGCTAACATAGGAGGACTATGGCTGACAAAGTTTGCAGATGACTGCAAACTGGGCGCCATAGTGGAAAGTACATCGGACACAGATATCCTTCAGAGGGGTCTCACGGAAACTGATAACTGGTGCCAGAGCCATGGCCTGAAGTTAAATGCCAAAAAATGTATAGTCATACCCTTCGGGAAAAACAAGGTAACCCCAAGCTACCATATAGGTGGCAATCCATTAAGCACAGAAGAGTTTATCAGGGACCTGGGGACCCAGGTTGACAGTGGCCTTTCTTTTGACACTCACATTGCTTAAGTGGTTAGAAAGACCTTCTACATTGCTCACCTGATCATGAAGGGATTCACATCCAGATCAAGTGAGGTCATTGTTCCCCTGTACTCTTCACTTATCAGACCAATGATCGAGTACAATGCCCCATTCGGGATGTATCTCACCCGACACCTGCAGCAATTGGAGAGACCCAAAAAGTTCCTCACCAAAAGGATAAAGGGACTCCAAAATCTGTCATATGCTGCCAGACTGAAGAAACTCCAGCTCTATTCAGTCGCATACCTGCTCAGAGGTAACCTGTGCTTGACATACAAGGCCATGTCCAACCCGGAATTAATGGACATGCTCCACCTCAAAAAATCCAAATCTACCAGATCCACTAGAGCAAGCGACTTAAACCTTAGCACGGATATAAATAGGACATGCTGGAGGGATAGATTTGTCACCCAGAGACTCCCTATGCTGTGGAATAAAATCCTGGTCCATGTGAGGCAGAGCACCTCACTGGCTCTGTTCAAGAGAAATCTTGACCGGTGGATGGGAGATCATAGGTTTACCCCGGGAATCATCTCTGTGTCACTGCTGGACAGAGGCACAACAAACTAATGGGCACAGTATTTTTTAACATAAGGGGTGGCGTAAGCCACAAAACTTTGGGCTAGGCTTATAAATGCCTTAGGGCAGATAGCCTAGTATAAACCTATGAACCTATGAACCTATGTATCCAACAGTCCTTCATCTGCCTCACAACAAAATAAGCAGCCCTTGAACCCAACAACCTGTAAACTATAGTCACAGCAGTTAACCACTAAGCTATTACAGCTGTGAAGATGTTTGTTGTTTGTTCAACTATATCTGTCAGTACACATACTGAATAGTAGTGAACAACTGCTTTGACTTCTACAATTGTTTAGTAATAGTGTTAAATCAGTATGTTGTTATATCTAAATATACACATATCAGATAAATATGGTGGGATACATCTGGGAAGGTATATACAACACAACAAGGTTATGGATATATATATATATATATATATATATATATATATATATATATATATATATATATATATATATATATATATATATATATATATATATATATATATACACATGTACGTACACACATATATATTTATATATTTATAAATATATATATATATGTGTGTGTGTGTGTGTATATGTTTATATGTGTATATATATATATATATATATATATATATATATATATATATATATATATATATATATTTATATATATATGGGTCCACTTTGTAATTTGGAAATACTGCAATCTCAAAATTCAGTATTTCGAAACCACAAAGCCAAAACCCCAACCACAACTCACAACTTAGAAAACACACAACTGCGAAATTCAAAATCCCTTAATTACGCTACACATACAGTATACACATGAACATACACACAACTCCCCCCACAATCAAATAAACTCATCTAAACTATGCATAAGTGGGGGGCCAAGCCCCCCTATATCCCCATAGGGCTGCACCCCCCCACCCCCTACTTATATATTCTAACTCCGAGATTGCGCCAATAGAAACACAAATGAAACTCACACACATACATCTTACAGTCCCTCAAACACACACATAACAGTCACAACACACACATATATATACACACACACACACACACACACACACACACACACACACACACAACACACACACACACATATATTATAGATATATATATATATATATATATATATATATATATATATATATATATATATATATATATATATATATATATATATATACGTATATATATATATATATATATATATATATATATATATATATATATATATAATATATGCCCATAACATGTAGTGGAGTCATACGTCAGCACCAATAGTCACAACCTCTTAGTGAAAGGGGATGTTATGTTAGTATTGCTGGTATAAATATAGACTGTTGCGACAGTAACAGGGGTTGTGTTAACAGACATGTTGTATGGGAAGTCACTTCTGATACTGACATGTACACAATCAGTTACTGGCAGACATAAGATCATCATAGTGAAGTACCACACAAATTACAGTAATGATCCTGTTGAATACAGCAGGGATATGACCAATAAATGTGGACAGTTTGACATAATCTGGTCAGTCCAGAGGTATATACAGAACTCCTTAGTGCAAGACGTGGACCAAGCCTGACAAAGTGGATGTTTGCAGCCATGTAAATGGGGATATCACAAAATTACTGGAATAGATAAGCTCACACAGTTGATGCATTCACACACTCCTGTCAGTCCTAACACATATTAACTGCAGAGGTCCCAAGCCCACAGACTTCCCACTAGTTAGTGACATACATCTTCACAGCATCCCCACTGCTTTTTCAGAAATACACAACACTTATGGTGGCCAGGCAACTGTTCATCTGGCAAATATCTGGACATAATATCTGGACATAACATCACACTAGGTAAATACACTGAGCTGCTAGGCATGTCACAAAGCACTGTGTAAACTACAGGCAGACTGCCACAACACTTACCCAAGTTTTTTATGTGGGAATGCACATGTACTTGCAAATATAGCAGGCACTACAGCCATGTAACAGCATGGAGTAACAGACACCAGTGTGAAAGTGCAAACCCACAACCAGTCTGAACACAGTCAAAGTCACATTATGGTAAGCGTAATTAATAGTACAGTATATGGAGTGTGTGAACAAAACCATCCTCATATGTGCCATGCACACACTAAACCTACATATACTGGGCCAATACACAGTGTAGTCTGAAGACTGACTGTGGTTTTGGACATGTGTCAGTCTGGCCCTACAAACATGTACGCTGATAGGGTACCATAAACTGGAGCAGCATGCAACGTCAGATAGAACAGGACCAAGAACAATAACATCTACCACAGCCTGTACACAGGCCAGGTAACATTCACAATACATACTCTGCCAACAATCACCATAAGTACACAGACCTCACTACTGTACAGACTACAACAGAATGTCCAGGTTTTGTGGTCAAATATAAGGCTTACTATACATAACATGTCTAGCAGTCTGATATCTCACTGGCTTGTTATCAGGTATGATGTCAGTAAATAATGATGTACTATACATATGCACCTCTTACTGCATGACATATGGACAAAGGGTGACGGACATGGGGGATGGAGGCACAAACACATGGCCAATATTGACATATTGCTGTGATAAACTGAGACATTTCCTGGTGTAAAAGGGTTTGTTGTGACATATCTCTTCTGAGGGATATGAAGTCAGTAACTCACATGGATGTCACCATGTACTGACTGCAATCATCAGAGTATGCTACTGCATTTCTAAAGATAGGAAATGTGTGAGTAACACACCACATTTAAGACTCCAAACTCTGGCCAGTCTGCAGATAGCCCTACAAGTGAGAGTTTCCTCAACCACGTAACACTGTCATGCCAAACTTTAAATCATGTAGAACAGCCATATCCACACAAACCCTGTTAAACCAACATTACCTCAAATGTAGAACAGCAATACTTACATTCTTTCCCCATGTCTGGAACATTCCACTCCTGTTTGTTGGTCAGTCTCCGCAGTGTATGTTGTAAGAGGTATTTCCAACTACCCTCTGTGATGCTGTTTGTCAAACACCCACATGAAGTCCTTCTCACAGTGAAGGAAAAGGGCCAACACCTACATGAAGTGCTTAGTTATAGGAGTGTGTTTCCATGCAGTTGGCTATCGGAATGATACCACAGCTATTCCACATGCAATTAGCAAGTGGGGGAATGCAATTCGTGCATAGGCCATCAGCTGATCATGAGCATTACTTACAAAACTCAAGCTGCTGCCTATGCAAAACAGATGTACTTTTCCACATCCACCAGAGAGGGAGAGAGAGAGAGAGAGAGAGAGAGAGAGAGAGAGAGAGAGACAGACAGAGACAAAGTAAGAAAGGAAGGGAGTAAGAGAGTAAGAGCCAAGCGTGTTTGTGGATGATCCGTGTATGACCCACATGCCCCGGAGGTGGCTGGCTCTCCATGCAGTAAAGGGAGGGAGAGGGTGCCGTCCTGGCAGGGGAGTGGCAGCCTCCCCTCTGGCCATGCGGGTCCGCCCCTGGGGGTGGCACACCGGAGTCCTCTCTCCTCGATGTCGGTCATGGGTACCTGTGGAGGATGCCCCACTCTGCACTGGGGTTGGTTCAAAGACCCAGAGCATTGGTGGTGGAGCCGCGGGCTGGTCGCCATGGGGGTCCCTGCTGTCCCATGGTGTGGGGCCAGTAACCCCAGTCCGGGGTCCCGTGACGCCACCCGTGAGACCAGGTGTGCTCGTCTCAAGATGAGACACTGCTCAGGCAGCAGTGCCCCCAGCGAACGAGAACCTGTATGACTCTGAGCGGTGAATCACTTGGCTCATGTGTTGATGAAGAACACAGCTAGCTGCGAGAACTAATGTGAATTGCAGGACACATTGATCATCGACACTTCGAATGCACATTGTGGCCCCGGGTTACTCTCGGGGCTA
>NC_056738.1:211385656-211388156 GCF_019279795.1 Protopterus annectens
CAGCGGGGGAGAGAGCGGGATGCGAGTGGTGAAATGTACAGAGATGCCGGGAGCCTAGGCCATCTCCCATGTGAGTTTGAAAGCTCTACGTTGAGGGCAAAGGGCAGAACTGGCATCACAGAAGTCTGGATGAGGGACTGTCTGAGGCTTTGCAGCCCAGCAGAATTCCACGAGGCTGGAAAGGACTGGAGGGAGGTCCCCCTGAGAGACTCAGAGAGCACTGTTGATACAGACAATGGCTGGTAAGCCAATCACAGCAAGCCATCATTTGTCTGAGGCAGGTCAGCTCGGACTCAGGTTTCAGAGAGAGAAGGGGGGAGTTGGAGAACAGGTAGGGTCAGGATAGGTAGGAGGGCTGAGGTGGGCCAGGCTATCCAGGGGAATGATTGAAAAGGCTGGTAACAAAGCAAATCAGTCTATTCGATCGCTACCTTGGCAGCTTGTCTGATCAGCTTATCTGTGGATTACTGGTTTGTGTTTGAACTATGCGGGTGATCTAAGAACAAGGTAGGGGCCTTTTGTTTGTTTTTTATTTAATCACAGGCTTTAGTGGCATTTATCTGTATAATCTGTACTATGTTTAGTTAATAGTCTAGGAAGCTTAGGGTATTATGCTTAAAGGCATGCAAGCAGTTTTTCAGCACATAAGTGAGGGTAATGTTGAATTGATTTGGTGTGTTAGAATTGGATTTTGTTTTGCAGGCCTGTATTTCGATGCTACAAGCAAGGGTAGGAATTAAGGTTGTACTTGTAAGGTATGAAGTGAAAAGTAGAACACCAGAAGGGTTTTGTTAATAGTTAATCAAGGATTTGTACTGACTTGCAAGCAGCTGAGGCCTACAGTTAGTCACATGGCAGGGCCTGTGAGCTGAGGCCTGCAGTTAGTCACAGGGCAGGGCCTAGGAACTGAGGCATGCAATTAGCCACATGGCAGGGCCTGGGAACTGAGGCCTGCAGTTAGCCACATGGCAAGGACTAGAAACTGAGGTAGCCACTTGGGGCCTGGCCTGTGAGCTGAGGCCTATAGTTAGCCACATGGCAGGGCCTGGGAACTGAGGCTGGAAAGTAGCCACAAGGCAGAGCCTTTGGAGAGGATCAGAAATAGTTGAAGGCACTCAAGGGCAGTTTGCCTTAAACTATTTTATTTACATGGGACAACTATTTTGTCTCAGAGAAAAGGCTAGTTATGTTGTTGTTGATGTTTAAAGACATTTTAGTTTAAGAGCATGTAGGCAGATTGTTTACATTACTATTTGATGTAAGGGTTTAGTTTGTGTAATCTTGTAATTCAAATCAGTTCTATTTTTGAAATGCCTGGAGATTAGGTTACAAACAGGCTAGAGGGTAAAATATGTACTTGAAGGTATCAGACTAAATTTAAATGACAGAATAGGTTTAAATTAATACTTCAAGTAGGGTTTACTATGGGATTAAGGCTCACTTAAGGCATGAAACAAAGGCACACATGCCTAAGTGTGGCCTGGGGTTTAGGGATGAGATGCAAAAGGTTTTAGCAAAAGCTGAAATTGTTTTTCTTAGCAATCTAGCAAACAATAGTCATGGCCTGCAATTATTTAGATGGCTGGGGTCAGTGAAGAATCACATGGCAAGGCTAGTGAGTTGGGGCCTGCTTGTATGCTTAATACAACATAAATCACGTTTGGTTCACTAACTTGTGCTTAATGCAAGTAAATCATATCTGGTTAATTTCTTAGCAAATAAAATGAAATTAATAATAAAAATAATAATAATACATAGTTCAGCTGAGTGGGTCATTAAAGTTAATCTAGGTTTTATGGAATTTACAGCCATTTGCAGGTTGTAAATGAATACATTGGGTAATTGTGGATAGAAAGGCTTGGCAAAAAGTGGAAACTCATTTGTTCAGGACCACAAAGCCAATGCTTACTTTTGATAACCCTGTGGATTTATTTGTTGTTTATTTTGCCTGCTAACACATTACTAAACCTTGGTGGAATAAAGAGCAGTTGGCTGGCTGGGATTATGTGGCTAAGTAGCAGAATATTGTAATAATTTCAGTTTTAGTGGTGTTACTTTCTTTAAGGAAGTAGAAAAAGAAGAAGGGCAGAAAGGTGGGGGGAGGTAATGGGTCAGTGCACAGAATTTCTTCAGGAAAGGTTGAAATATTTCATATGAGGTCAAAGCTTTGATTTGTTGGTAATATTTAGTAGGGTTTTTAGTTATTGCTGTAAAGTGGTTGGTGGAACAGAAAACATATTTAAAGCATTTTCCTGTTTGAGAACACAGGTTATTTCTAAAAGGGCAAAAGTTTCATTTTAGCTGCTAATTCAAGATCTTAACCCATGGCTGTAAAGTTTGCAAGAGAAGAAAAACTAGCTTGTATTTGCTGCAAGCAGAAGGTTTTCTCATCCCCCACTTCCTGCAGTGTAATTAGGTTTTATAGGGGTAGGTTTGGTGGAGACAAAACAGATCAGAAAGCACTATGCATTTACAAAGGGAAAGAGGGGGAGGTTTTATG
>NC_056738.1:211393156-211405656 GCF_019279795.1 Protopterus annectens
CAGTGGGTAAGAGTGGTTACCCCAAAGGGTTTAGAATGGGACTTGACTGAAGTGCTACTAGAGTACCACAACTATAGCTGTAGGTCAGAAGGTCCATTCTTTTGTCATCAACAAGGTGAACCTCTGACACACTATCAGGTGAGAGCAGTTTTAAAGGAGGCAATCAAGCTGAGTGGCCTAGACTCAGATAAATATACATTACATTCCTTTCAAATAGGTGCAGCCTAGGCACATGCAATGGGAGCTTCACAGACTGACATTATGAGGATGGGCAGGTGGAAGTCCAATGCTTATAAAGGCTATGTAAGATGTAAATGGCTTTAACTCTTGTCCTTTGTATTTCAGCTCTCACATCTTTGGATCGGAAATGCATCTGGATAGTGGGTCATTCTTTCATACGGAGACTCCATCACTTTGTCCAGGGCAGGCGGGGCTTCTCCTTCCAAAGAGGAAAATTATCTTCTTGCAAAGCAGTTTGGTTTAGGATTTCAGGAATGTGGTGGCACCATCTTAGGGCAGTACTACAGCAAGCTGCAAGAAGCGATAAATCTCCTACTGCCATTTTCTTGCACCTAGGGTGTAATGATATTTGTCAACATCCAATAAAAAATCTAATCGGTTTGATGGTACAAGAGGTATATTGCATGCAAGAATGCTGGCCACAAGCTATTATTTGTTGGTCAGAAGTGGTACAGAGAAAGAAATGGAGGGGGCTAAGTCCATTAAAGCTGTGGAGAGAATGAGATGGAGAATTAATAATTCTATGGATAAGGTGTTAAGGGACATTAATGGGTTGTACATTCCTCACCCTGGCATTCAGGTCTGGTGGCCAGACAAGGATGGGGTTCATTTATCTGAAGAAGGTTTGCAGATTTTTTATAAGGAATTGCAAGCTGGTTTAACTTTGAAGGGCATTGACTTAGGACAGGTTGAGTTGTGCTGGTGGAAGGGAGGAATATTCCTCTCTTCTGTGGTGGAAGACAGGAAAGGTAAGGGAGGCCAAGGTAAGTAGTGGGGGGATGTCACAGGACTCTTCAGCTGGACCTTCCACAGGCCAGACAGCCCTAAGGGATTGTTGCCAGGGGACTTACCGGCCCAGCAATGGCTCCTTGGCAGATTGTAAGGCGTCCAGAGGAATTGTGATGAATTGTGAAATGAAAAAGCTGTTATGATGTAGGCATGTTGAATCAGAAGGGCTGGATATCGACGTGCTGTCTGTTGTCCAGTAAGTTTAGGGGAATGCTATGAAAGAAATAAAATGGCCTCCCTGACATTCCTGCCTTGCGCACATCTCATAATTGGCTTCTATTTGAGAAAGGTCATTGGGAGTAAATGGCAATAAACGCATGGCTGTGGCCATTTAATCCATTGGAGGTCTCTGTGATTTTATTGAATATGCAGCTTGTAATAACCTGGACTTGTAAAGCATGCAACCTCGATGCATTTATTGCCAACAGTGCCAGGGAATGATAGTGTTCTGAGCTGGTTTTTGGATATGGCTCAAAGGTTGATATGGATCATTAAAGGAATTATGAACATTATGTTAAATGTTTAATGCAAAACAACATCTAAAAGATCATTCTGCTGGCATCAATGGCAAGGTAAGGTATTGGTTCAATAAACTTTATTAAAAGCAGGTAGAGCTGTACCAATCTCAGACACATGATTTGTCAGCCACCAGGAGATATCTAACCCAGGAAAAGAGCTCTCCCACCTGGGTAGAAGTGGAAGCCTGGATGGGTCCCTCCCCATGGAAGTCTTGAAGGGACAGAGGGGAAGAAATCGGCTGGGCTGGGAGAGCTCCCACCAGGGTGAGGGGGGCCCAGACCACAGCCCCCTCCTGGACAGAAATCCGGAAGGGAGAGAGAGGTGGAAAGTGGTCAGGGAGTGAGGGCCCCTGCCTGGATGAGAGGGTATGGACCATCCCCCCTCCAGGTGGAAGTCCTTAAGGGAGCCACCGGCAGAAGGCTGTGGGGCCAGGAGAGCTCCTGCCTGTGTGGGAGTGAGCAAGCAGAGTCCCCCCATGACAAAAGTCCTCAAGGGAGTAACCGGTGGGAGTCTGGGGGACCCTGAGAGCTGCTGCCAGGCAGGGGGAAGGCATCCGACCTCGCTTGACTCCCGACAACATCCCCAAAATATCGCAAAGTCCCCGGAACCCCTCTGGACAGGAAAGCAGGGGGGGAAGCGGAAGCCCCAATGTGAGCATGCCTGCCCCACATTGGCTGAGGGAAGTTCCACGGGGCCACCCTGGACTGGATAGAGGTCCCAGTGAGAGGCTCCAAGGGCACAGGGACACAGCCCGTCTAGGCAGCCTCCACGAGATATGGGGAAGATGGGGACCATGGTGCTCTGGACTGGAAAGGAGCGGGTGTTCAGAAGTCCCGATGAGGGCGTGCCTGCCGCTCGGTGGCCAATGGCAGTTCTGCGGGGACAGCTGGCACCGGATGGAGGCTCCCATGTGAGGCTCTGAGGGGGCAGTTGACACAGAACGATTTGGCAGCCTTCAGGAGATTTCTAACCTAGGAAAAGAGTTCTCCTGCCTGGGTGGAAGTGAAAGCCCGGAGGGGGTCCCTCCCCACGGAAGTCTGGAAGGGAGAAGGGGAAGAAATCATCTGGGCTTGGAGAGCTCCCACCTGTGTGAGGGGGGGTCCAGCCCACAGCCCCCTCCACATGGAAGTCCTTAAGGGAGCCACTGGTGGATGGCCATGGGGCCAGGAGAGCTCCTGCCTGGGTGAGAGGGGTCAGGTGGAGCCCCCCCTACAATGGAAGTCTTCAAGGGAGTGACCGGTAGGATTCTTCTATACCTGAAGAGCTCCTGCCAGGCAGAGGTTAGGCATCTGACCTTTCACGATACCTGACAGCATACCCGAAATATTGCAAAGTCCCCGGAACCCCTCTGGATGGGAAAGCAGGGGGGACATGGAAGCCCCAATGGGAGTGCGCATGCCCCTCTGTGGCTGAATGGAGTTCTGCAGGGCCAACCAGGACCTGAGGGAGGTCTGTCTGAGGGTCTCTGAGGGCATGGGGACATGGCCCAGCTCGGCAGTCTCCAGGAGATCTGGGGAAGATGAGGACCATGGTGCTCTGGACCAGAAAAGAAGGAGGACATGGAAGTCCTGATGGGAGTGTGCCTACCCTTTGGTGGCTGGGGGGAGTTCCGCTGGGCTGACTGGAACTGGAGGGATATCCCCCTGAGAGGCTCCGAGGCACAGGGACATGTCCTGGCTTGGCAGCCTCCAGGAGATCTGGGGAAGATGGGGACCATGGTGCTCTGGACCGGAAAGGAGTGTGGGCTCAGAAGTCCCAAAGAAGGCAGGCCTGGCACTATGCAGCTGAGGGGAGTTCCGTGGGGCCAGCTGGGACTGAAGGGAGGCTCCCCTTTCAGGCTCCAAGGGCATGGTTGTCACAGGACGATTTGGCAGCCTTCAGGAGATATCTAACCCAGGAAAAGAGCTTTCTTGCCCGGATGTAAGTGGAAGCCGGAGGGAGTCCCTCCCCACAGAAGTCTGGAAGGGAGAGAGGGGCAGAAATCAGCCAGGCTGGGATGGCGCCTGCCTGCCTGGGTGAAGGGGGTCTGTACCACAGCACCTTCCACTTGGAAGCCCTTAAGGGAGTCACTGGTGGAAGGCTGTGGGGGCCAGGAGTGTTCTTGCCCAGGTGAGTGGGGTCAGGCAGAGACCCCCCGCAGCGGAAGTCTTCAAGGGAGCCAACGGTGGGATTCTTCTGTACCCAGAGAGCATCTACCGGGCAGGAGTTAGATGTCTGACCTCACCCGGTACCCGACGGCGTCCCCGAAATATCGCAAAGTCCCTGGAACCCCACTGGATGGGAAAGCAGGGGAGACATAAAAGCCCCAATGGGAGCATGCCTGCTCCTCAGCGACTAAGTGGAGTTCCACGGGGCCGACCAGGACATGAGGGAGGTCCCCCTGTGGGGCTCTGAGGGCATGGGACATGGCCCGGCTTGGCATCTTCCATGAGATCTGTGGAAGATGGGGACTATGGTGCTCTGGATGGAAAGGAGGGGGGACGCGGAAGTCCGGATGGGAGTGTGCCTGCCCCTCAGTGGCTGAGGTGAGTTTCGCAAGGCTGGCCAGGACAGGAGGGAGGTCACCCTGAGAGGCTCTGAGGGCATGGGGACACGTCATGGCCTGGCAGCCTCCAGGAAATGTGTAACCCGGGGAAAGAGCTGTCCTGCCCTTGTGAAATTGGAAGCCCGGAAGGGATCCCTCCCCACAGAAGTCTGGAAGGGAGAGAGAGGTGGAGATCGGCTGGACTGGGAGAGCTGCAGCCTGGGTGAGGGGGGTGCTGACCACAGCCTCCTCTGTGATGGAAGTCCGGAAGGGGGAGAGAGGTGGGAAGCAGCCGGGGAGGAAGCGCTCCCACCCGTGTGAGAGGGTCCAGACCACCCCCCAAGTGGAAATCCTACAGGGAGCCACCAGCAGAGGGCTGCAGAGCCAGGAGAGCTCCTGCCTGGGTGAGAAGGGGCAGGCAGAGCCCCCATAATGGAAGTCCTCAGGAGAGTGACCGGCGGGAGTCTGCAGGACCTGGAGAGCTCCCACCGGGCAGCAGAAAGGCATCCAACCTCGCCCGGTACCCGACAGTGTCCCCGAAATATTGCTAAGTCCCCGGAACCCCTCTGGATGGTAAAGCAGGGGATGCGGAAGCCCTCATGAGAGCGGATCTGTCCCTCCACGGCTAAGGGGAGTTTAGTGGGGTCAGTCGCACCCTGTGGGTTCGTCCCCGGTTGTCTGCCAGGCACGTGTGATCTGGCATGATTTGGAGCCTCCAGTAGTTAAGGGATGATGGGGTGTCCCGTGGGGAGTGCTAGTCCAGGTCCCTGCCCAAGGGAGAACGTCTCCGGTGGGTGCCCTTGCTGTGGATCTGAGGTGCCTCTCCCCACCATCCATCGATTTATCAGGCCGACCAACTCCCACTGGCAGAAGGCCCCCGTGGCATGGCTCTGCGGGTCATGCCAGCAGGTCGAGCTTCTCCTCCCTGGAGTGAGGCGTGGGTGGGGGGTGCGCTCCATGCCCTTTGGGGGCAATGTTGAGGTGAGACTGATGAGCCCAGGCTGAGGTAAAGGGGTCCTGTCACATGCCAAGCTGCCCAGCTCTGGCAGGCACCCCCGAGCGCAGGAGCTTCGGAAGCTCTCTCCCTCACTCTCTGGCTCCAAGTGCAGCCTTGGTCCACTCCGGCCAGCGGCCCTTCGAAGTGATGGTCGCTGGTCCACGACGAGCACCCAGGGTGCCCCCTCCTTGGGGAGATGGACCCCTACCATTGGAGGAGGTGCAGGCTCCGGCCCCATCTCTGCACCTGCCTGCCGACATGCTCCTATCTGGTTGATTCTGCCAGTAGCATATGCTTGTATCAAAGATTAAGCCATGCAAGTCTCAGTGCACATGGATGCTACAGTGAAACTGCGAATGGCTCATTAAATCATTTGTGGTTCCTTTGCTCACTCCATCATTACTTGGATAACTGTGGTAATTCTAGAGATAATACATGCTGACTAGTGCTGACCTCTGGGGATGCGTGCAGTTATCAGACCAAAACCAATCCAGGTCTCGGCCCGGCAGCTTTGATGACTCTAGATAAACTCGGGGCGATCACGTGCCCTTGTGGCAGCGACACAACATTCGAATTTCTGCCCTTTCAACTGTCAATGGTACTATCTGCGCCTACCATGGTGACCACAGGTAATGGGGAATCAGAGTTTGATTCTGGAGAGGGAGCCTGAGAAATGGCTACCACATCCAAGGAAGGCAGCAGGCATGCAAATTACCCACTCCTGACTCGGGGAGGTAGTGATGAAAAATAACAATACAGGAATCTTTCGAGACCCTGTAATTGGAATGAGTACACTTTAAATCCTTTAATGAGGATCTATTGGCAGGTAAGTCTGCTGCCAGCAACCACGGTAATTCCAACTCCAAAAGGGTATATTAAAGTTCTGCAGTTAAAAAGCTCATAGTTGGATCTTGGGATCAGGTGGGTGGTCCGCCATGAGGTGAGCTACTGCCTGTCCCAGCCCCTGCCTCTCAGCACTCCCTCAATGCTATTAACTGAGTGTCCCAGGGGTCCAAAGTGTGTACTTTGAAAAAATTAGAGTATTAAGAGCAGGCCAGTCACCTGAATACTTCAGCTAGGAATAATGGAATAGAACTACGGTTATATTTTGCTGGTTTTCAGAACTGGGGCCATGATTAAGAGGGATGGCCGGGTGCATTCATATTGTGCCACTAGAGGTGAAATTCTTGGACTGGCACAAGATGAACAAAAGTGAAAGCATTTGCCAAGAATGTTTTCATTAATCAAGAATGAAAGTCGGAGGTTCAAAGATGATCAGATACTATCGTAGTTCCATCCATAAACGGTGCTGACTAGCGATCCGGCAATGTTATTCCCATGACCTGCTGGGGAGCTTCCGGGAAACCAAAGTCTTTGGGTTCCGGGGGGAGTATGGTTGCAAAGCTGAAACTTAAAGGAATTGATGGAAGGGCACCACCAGGAGTGGAGCTTGTGGCTTAATTTGACTCAACATGGGAAACTTCACCCGGCCCGGACACGGAAAGGAGTTACCGATTGATAGCTCTTTCTTGATTCTGTGGGTGGTGGTGCATGGCTGTTCTTAGTTGGTGGAGCGATTTGTCTGGTTAATTCCAATAACGAATGAGACTCTGCCATGCTAACTAGTTATGCAGCCCGATGCAGTCGTCTCCAACTTCTTAATAGAGACAAGTGGCTTTCAGCCACACGAGATTGAGCAATAACAGGTCTGTGATGCCCTTAGATGTCTGGGGCTGCACATGTGCTACACTGAATGGATCAGCGTGTATCTACCCTGACAGGTCTGGGTAATCCCCTGAACCCCATTCATCATAGGGACCGAAGATTGCAATTATTCCCCACGGAAGAGGAATTCTCAGTAAGTGCGGGTCATAAGCTCGCATTGATTAAGTCCCTGTCCTTTGTACACACCGCCCGTCGCTACTACTGATTGGATGGTTTAGTGAGGTCTTCGGATCGGCCCTGCTGGAGTCGGTCATGGACGCGGTGGTGCGCTGGGAATACGATCAAACTTGACTATCTAAAGGAAGTAAAAGTCGTAACAAGGTTTCCGTAGGTGAACCTGCGGAGGGATCATTAATGCCGAGGGCCCCAGGATGGCACTGTCCCCGGGTACCAGGGCCACTCCTCGCTCTGCCACCCTGAGCCTCTATGTCTTTCTCCATGTCTCTCTCCAACTCCGTCTCTCTGCACGCCCTGGTGGAGTCTGGCGGGACCGAGTCTGTGGCTCCCAGGGGAGAGAGGGAGGGAGAGAGGAGGTAGTGGGAGCAAGTAGTGGTGTCTGTCCACCCCTTGCCTCCCGGCAGTGGGAGGGAGGGGGCCCATCTGCATGGTGGGAGTTGCAGGCGCTCCTCTGGTACCACAAGGGGATGGCAGCAGAGGGCATGCCCAGCCCGTCTGTGCGATCAGCCGTGCACCCCAGAGGTGGCTGGCTCCCCATGTGCTAGGGGGAGGGAGAGGGTGCCATCCTGGCAGGGGGGCAGCAGCCTCCCCTCCGGCCATGTGGGGCCACCCCTGGGGTGGCAAACCAGAGTCCTCTCCCTTCGATGTCGGTCACAGGTACCTGTGGAGGATGCACGCTCCGCACAGGGCATTGGTTCAAAGACCCAGAGGGTCGGTGGTTCGGCTGCACTCCAGCTGCCATGGGACTCCCTGCTGTCTCATGGCACGGGGCCAGTAACCCCAGTCCTGGTGCCTAAGATGAAGCCCATGAAACCTTGCGTGCTCATCTTGAGGTACGACTCCACGTGGGCAGTGGTGCCCCTGGTGAACAAGAATGTGTACGACTCTGAGTTGTGGATCACTCTGCTCATGTGTCAATGAAGAGCACAGCTTGCTGCGAGAACTAATGTGAATTGCAGGACACATTGATCATCGACACTTTGAATGCACTTTGCGGCCCTGGGTTACTCCCAGGGCTACGTCTGTCTGAGGGTCTTCATGCCTTCCATTGCCCCTGGGCATATCTGGCCCCTGCTGAGGGCAGGGCTGGGGAGTCGAGGAAGCCCACCATGGGCCCCCATCCCCCCAGGGAGAGACGCGGATGGAGGTGACGAGTCCCTCACTGCCCCAAGCCAGGAAGCCCGTCCAAGGATGGGAGGAAGTAGACATGTGTCCGGCTCACCCCCTGGAGGCTGATGGTGATGCCGTCACTGGGCTGCCCTACCAAGGCAGATCCTGACACACGCTCGGTTCCCGCATGCTGGGGCGATGTCGGCCACCCTTCTCCGCCGCCCAGAGTCCGGCAGTGGGGAGTGGGAGATTTCCCAGGGGATGTTGGGTAGTCTGTCTGCCCCTGAGGCCCAGGCCATCCTGCGTCCCCCCACGACCGTGCACAGAACTGAACCTCAGATCAGATGAGGCAACCCGCGAAAGTTAAGCATATTACTAAGTGGAGGAAAAGAAACTAACCAGGATTCCCTCAGTAATGGCGAGTGAAGAGGGAAGAGCCCAGTGCCGAATCCCCGCCCAGGTGATGGGTGCAGGGAA
The DNA here is from genome assembly GCF_019279795.1 of Protopterus annectens. Taxonomy (NCBI): domain Eukaryota; kingdom Metazoa; phylum Chordata; order Ceratodontiformes; family Protopteridae; genus Protopterus; species Protopterus annectens. The sequence continues at coordinate 211,401,715 of NC_056738.1, forward strand.
ATGTACAAAAGTCCGTCTCCTCGGCACTGCCCAGTCGGCCCAAGTCCTTGTGATCAAGGCTCAGCCCACGGACGGTGTGAGGCCGATGGCGGCCCCCTGCATGTTTGGATCAGGTCTTCTCAGAGTCTGGTTGTTTGTGAATGCAGCCCAAAGTGGGTGGTAAACTCCATCTAAGGCTAAACACCGGCACGAGACCGATAGCGGACAAGTACAATAAAGGAAAGTTGAAAAGAACTTTGAATAGAGAGTTCAAGAGGGCGTAAAACCATTCAGAGGTAAACAGGTGGGGTCCGCATGGTCCGCCTGGAGGATTCAACCCAGCAGCTGCGCCAGGTGCCCAGACAAGGAAGATACCCCTCTCCAGGTACATCGGCTGCCATCTGGCACACTTCCTCAGCGGCAGTGTGCTGCGACCGGCTCCGGGTCAGCCGTGGAAGTCCACATGGAAGGTGGGTCCCCTCCCCAGAGGGAAGTGTTACAGCCCACGGCATCAGCCCTCGCCGTGCCCCAGGGTCATAGGAGATGACTGCTGCTACATCCTCCCTTGCCCTCATGGTGGGGGATGGGGGCTCCCGGCAGGACTGTCGACTGGGCCTGACTTCCCTCAGTGCGGCCTGACTGTGTCCTGCTGCCAGGCTAGTGGGCTCATCTTGGGTGCCAGGGGTCTGCAGTGATGTCAGTGACCCACCCATCCTGTCTTGAAATACTGCCCAAAGAGTCTAACAGGTGCGCGAGTCTGAGGGTGGGCGGGAGACCCCACGGCACAATGAAAGTTAGGGCTAGCACACACAGGCTGAAGCGGGATCCCTGTGCCCCACATGGGGGGTACACTGCTGGCCCATTTCACTCATCCCGATGGGGAGGTGCAGCATGAGCACACCTGGTAACACCGAAATATGGTGAACTATGCCTGGGCAGGGCGAAGCCAGAAGAAACTCTGGTGGAGGTCCGTAGTGGTCCTGACATGCAAATCGGTCATCCAACCTGGGTATAGGGGCGAAAGACTAATCGAACCATCTAGCAGCTGGTTCCCTCCGAAGTTTCCCTCAGGATAGCTGGCGCTCCAGATGCAGTTTTATCTGGTAAAGCAAATGATTAGAGGTCTTGGGGCTGAAACGATCTCAACCTATTCTAAAACTTTAAATGGGTAAGAAGCCTGACTCGCTGGCTTGGAGCCAGGCATGTAATGTGAGCACCTAATGGGCCATTTTTGATAAGCAGAACTGGCACTGTGGGATGAACCGAACGCCGGGTTAAGATGCCTGATGCCGACGCTCATCTGACCCCAGAAAAGTTGTTGGTTGATATAGACACAAGGACGGTGGTCATGGAAGTTGGAATCCACTAAGAAGTTGGGAGGGTGGCCTAATGGTTAAGGCGTTTGACTTACAAACACAAGGTGCAAGGTTTGAGTCTCACAAGAGATAATTGGCTGGGCTTAAAATGGCTCGCAAGGGCAGTTAGCTTAGTACTAATCTATGAATCTATGAAGTGTGTAACAACTCACCTGCCAAATCAACTAGCCCTGAAAATGGATGGCACTGGAGTGTCGGGCCCATAACCAGCCATTGCCAGCACTGGGAGCCAAGGGGGCTATGTCACGATGAGTAGGAGGGCTTCCCCGGTGGCATTGAAGCCCAGGGCGAGGGCCCGGGTGGAGCTGCTGTGGGTGCAGATCTTGGTGGTAGTAGCAAATATTCAAACGAGAGCTTTGAAGGACGAAGTGGAGAAGGGTTCCATGTGAACAGCAGTTGAACATGGGTCAGTCGGTCCTGAGAGATAGGCGTACACCGTTCTGAAGGGAGTCAGGTTCAGATTCACGAATCCGGAGTGGCGGAAATGAGTGCCTCGAGGCATCCAGTATGGTGACGCAAACTATCCTGAAGACACTGGCGGGGTCCGCTGGGAGAGTTGTCTTTTCTTTGTAAATTTTTGTTGAAATTGTTCTTTAATAAGGATAATGCTTCTGGTTCAAACAAACATGATTCATTCATTTTTAAAAGAAAGAGCACTTTTACACCTGTGCTACATCCATTTTTAGAATGCTTCATTAAGGCATGTGAACGAGATTTTTACTCATATTATTCAGATTCTAGACATAAAACATTGTTTTTTAATACTAGTAAAGAAGACTGGGCATCCATACGTTCTCTGCTCAATAATGCAGGTCTGGTTATTAAACCAGCAGACAAGGGAGGGGGGGTAGTCTTGTTAAATACAGATGATTATGTACTATGTATGAATAAGCTGCTTGAAGACACTGATACATATAGATTGATTGATCAAGGCACTGTAGAGAAACTGATATATGAGGTTCACAATGAACTGTATGACCTGATGATGTGCAGACAAATAGACCGTGACCTATATTCATTTCTCTTGGTAGAACATCCTTTAGTACCATATATCAAAGGGCTTCCTAAGATTCATAAGGATGTCACCCCACCCCCTTTACGTCCAATTGTAGTAGGTAATGGATGGGTAACAGAGAATATCTCGATTTATATAGAGAAGAGATTAAGACCTATAGTAGCAGATATACCCACTATACTTAAGGACACATACCAATTATTGAATGATCTCAATGAGTTGGATAGTGTTATTACTGAGTCATGTTTGCTAGTAACGCTGGATGTTAAAAACCTTTTTACTTCGATTCCTAATCTGTATGGACAGGAAGCTATTAGGAATATATTGAATCACTGTCCAAGGTATAGAAGGAATGAACAAATTCTATTGAATGCTTTGTTGGAATTGGTATTAACTAAAAATGTCCTTATGTTTAGAGAACAGTCCTATCTACAACAGTGGGGGGTGGCGATGGGTAGTGCACTACTGGGAGATTTCTTCTTTGTTTAATAAGGATAACTTTTCAAAGATTCTTCTATATAGAAGATTTGTTGATGATGTTCTACTAATTTGGGAAGGTACAGCTGATGAATTGACAGCTTTTATCCAAGAGCTTGAACTAACTACAGAGTTTTTAAGATTTACAATAGAATTCTCATTTACACATGTCAATTTTTTGGATATTACGGTCAGTAAGGATGGTAAAGGGGGACTAAACACGTCTCTATATAGGAAGCCTTGCTGGAGAAACACCATACTTAGATTTGATAGTATGCATCCTAGATTCATTTTTAGAAATATAGTTAAAGGTCAGTTCATCAGGATCAGTAGACTTTGTGTCCAGCCAGAGGTCCTGGAGAAAGAATATCAGATATTGGAGGATCTCTTCCTAGATAGGGGCTATGATATGGAGATGGTGCACAGAGTTGAGGCCTCTTTTACATCTGTAGATAAGAGAACTGAGACTGAACAGATTTATCCAAGATTATACAAACAATATCGTAGTGGCTTTGATCACAAAATTAGCTTCTGCACCAGGTTTACAAGTGACATCAAACATATCACAGGTATCGTTTCCAGGAACTGGCACATCCTGACTATGGCTAATGATATAAGAAATGTAGTAGGTTATGAACCCACTTTCACATACAGGAATAGCAGAAATCTAAAAAGGTTATTGTGTGTTGAGCATTTTGAGAGATCAACAGACAATATATGTAGAACTATGAAGAGATTGGGTACATACCCTTGTGGCAAGTGTAATATGTGCACTTGGATTTCTTGTCAACAGGAGTTTATACATCCTAATTTAGATTATACATTTAAGCCTAGACATACAGCCAATTGTGAAGATAAGAACATCATATACTTGGCAAATTGTGAACTGTGCCAAGCTTTTTATATTGGCATGACTAACAGGCGTTTGAAGGACAGGATATATGATCATATCTATGAAATAAAAAAAGTCTGATATCAAGAATGCTCTGGCTAAGCACATTTTGGAATATCCTGGATACATCTTTGGTTTTAAAGTGTTGCAGAAAAAATCTCCCAATAAGAGGAAGGAGGATAATTTTAATGAGTTAGAAAACA
>NC_056738.1:211410656-211425656 GCF_019279795.1 Protopterus annectens
TTCACCAAGCATTGGATTGCTCACTCACTAATAGGGAATATGTAACAAGGAAGGCAAACTCTTCACCAAAAGGACTTCTCACCAAAAAAACAAAGAAATGAATGTAAAGTAGTAAGAAGACCAACCACGATGTGCAAATTCTTCTTTAAACTTGAAAAAATCCAAACGGCAGGCACGATGTAAAACGTATTCCAGTTTATTGAGTAAAAATGAGCGCCAAGATAGTTCTAAGCTACGCTTCTTCAGATAACATTCTTACAAATATAGTTTCACTTATATACCAAAAAAGGCGGGAAATAAATTAATTAATTGCTTAATCACACAATTAAATGGTTGTATCTTAACCCATTCACTACTATACTTGCACAACATGAATATACCTGGTTAAATTTGTTTGCAAATGTCAGTTAACATTTAGAAATCAAACGCTGAACAAAAGACCAGCTCAAATTATTAAAACTTAAACATTATATTTCTAAATCACTAACCAAATGATCAAAACACATTGCTGTCTCATTATTATATAAAATTCCTATCACTAATCACTTGGTTTATATAATGACATAACGTATAAAATATTCTGTATCTCTTGATGTTAAAAGTCATATAAATACTTATCATGAGACTGAAATATTGATTATAGATACAGCGAATTGCTTGCCATATTTATGTGACATGGCTATATATGTATATGCATTTAATATATCATTATCATATAATGTTTATTTAATTCAATAAAATGTCTTAAAAATATCTAAAGATGTATATATATTACATGTATGCATATAAGGATTGATGTGTTCACATATCATATATATTGTGCACATCAATTTAAAAATAGCATCATGTACACGCAAAAATGCGCAGATGAAGCATAAAGAGTGTTTATATAATACATATCACTCTTCAACATAAACCTTATTGCAGCATGTAAAATTATACTAAGGGAAGCTAAAAAGCCCCGCTAAAACCAAGCATGAATCAAGTCAGGCATCCATTACCAGCTCAATATAAAGATACGCCTCATGCAACATCATCAGACCGGAGAATACATGTGCAAGTCTGCCAGATGGATAAAAATGTTTCAGATATATGTATATAGTGTATATGATATAGTATATAATTAATCATAATAAAATTACTATTATATATAGACCAAATCCAAATATTTATAGCGCAAAACAAATGAATTAGCTGACCATGTCATGGACTAAATAGAAGAATATATATATTAAATAATCTAATGAATATTACTATTTGTAAAGGTACTAGAATATATAAATATTTAACCAAAATAGAAAATGTAATATTTTAAAAAATACACTGTCATATATAAAAATTTTTTGAACCAAATAAATAAATAAATAAATAAATAAATAAATAAATAAATAAAAATATCATTTAATTTCATTTTCTCCCCATTAGTGCTGGTTTAATCGAAACATAGCTATTTATACCGGGGGGTAGATGTGCTGCTAACTTCATAATCCAATGTAATTCAGCAAGAGCTAATTGATTGTCCGCATCACCTCCTCGTTTATTATGTTGAACCAATTGTATAACTCTAAAGTTAAAACTATGTGTCGGACATTCCATGACATGCCTTGCCAACGCATTGCTGTCATCTCTCTTGCGAATGTCATACAAATGATTGTATATGCGATCACGTAGTCTCCTTTTGGTGAGACCTACGTAAAATGCTGAACATGACTCACAATTAGCTAAGTAGACCAAATTGGTGCTACTACAATTAGCATAAAAACTAGGTCGAAAAATATAGTCCATTTGTGGATGCTTAAACATTTGTGATTTAGAGATATATTTGCATCTATTGCAATGATGACAAGGGTAAGTACCCTGTGTCAAAAACCTATTCATATTACCTTATCTTGGCCTATATGAATGCCATGGTCTTTGCACAAAATCAATTTCAAATTGACACTATTCCTATATTGGAACCTGGGTTTACTACCTATCATATCTTTTATGTATGTATGCATAGTTAGTATATGCCAATTACTGGAGACAACCCGTCGTATGTTGTCAACATCACTGGTATATCTCATTAGATAGTTGATCTTATCCCCTCTATTTCTAGTCTTCTCTGCCCCTAAATATCTTGTTGTTCCTTGGGTGGTAATCACAGAACCTGTGCATTTGGAATGCATATCTCCCAAGACATCATGCCTTATATCCCTAACCATCTTAATACTATACCCTCTATCCAAGAATAAATTTTCCAAAAAATCTGCTTCCTTACTTAGAACTTCAGGTTCATAGCACAGTCTGGAAAGCCTGATGAATTGACTTCTCACAATACCTTGAAAGGTATGCCTCGGATGCATGCTATCGTATGTCAATAGACCATTCTTCCATACCGGTTTTCTGTATAGTGAGGACGTAATGGTCCCACTATCTGTCAATTTAAGAGTAACATCCAGAAAGTGTATCTCCTTGGGTGAATATTCTTTGGTAAACCTAAGGAAATTGGTGGTTGTATGCAGATATTCCAAAAATATATCAAACGTTTCTATGGGTCCCTCCCAGATGATAAGTATATCATCCACGAAACGCTTGTAGTATCTCATGGATTTAAACTGTTCATAGTTAAATAAATACAATTTCTCCCACCAATATACTACAAGGTTTGCGTATGTATTTGCACAGGGGGTGCCCATGGCTACCCCCCACTGTTGCAAATAATACATGCCACCAAAAGAAAAAACATTATTCATCAAGACAGTATCCAGTAGCTGGCTAATCAGTATATTCCTTGCATTGGTGAACGAAGTTTCCTTCACCAGTAGCTCTCTAATATATTGTACCCCGATCTCATTAGGGATCGAGGTAAATAAACTTTCTACATCAAGTGTGATAAGAAAGTATTGTGATGTTAAATTATTGAGCTGCACTGACTGCAAAGTGTCTAACAAGTGATGTGTATCTTTTAAAATAGATGGAAACATATTCACTACTGGTCGCAAAATACTCTCTAGGAAGACAGATATATGTGAGGTTACCCAACCATCCCCCGATACAATCGGTCTCATGGGTATGGGGTGAATCTGTTTATGAATTTTGGGTATTCCTTTAATGATGGGTATCATTGGATGTTGTATAGATAGATATTCAAAAATCTCTATACTTATTTGTCGGCAGGTCAAAAGGTCTTGCAAGGTGTCATTTACTGTCTGTATGATATGCTGCACTTCATGATGATCTATTTTCTTATAAGTGGTATTATCAGATAACATCCTATTCATGTTATCAACATACTCATGAGTGTTCAAGATCACGACCCCCCCCCCTTATCTGCTGGTTTCACAACTATTGATGAATTAGTTCTTAATTTAGACAAAGACATTGACTCCAAGTGAGTAAGATTGTAAAATCTCCCTTTCTTATTCCTAGCTGAGAACAAAGTATAATAGCCCTTTTAACAAAGTTTAAGAAAGCACTCCACTAATGGAGGCATAGGCGGTAAAAAAGTACTTTTGTTCCTGAAGGGTAAAGATGGAACATTGACTGTAGAGCTTCCGTTCATGTCTAGAAAATAAAGTTTCAAGCATAGTTGTCGGCAAAAAAGTCTTAAATCTATCAGAGTTTCTGTAAGGACAGCCGGGGAGGCAGGAATAAAATTAAGTCCCCTGTTTAGAAGAGAAACACTCGCACTGTCCAACACACAATCAGAACAGTTGAAAACCAGAGAAGTCAATACCTGGTTCTCCTGTTCTGTGCTGTTCTTTCTTCGGAAAGTTTCCTCTTCCGATATCCCCTGCTGTTGGACCGCCCTCGCTCCCATTGCTTTGTTTTCTTTTGATAAGGTAAAAAAGGAGTCGCTGCATTATTAGCCGTTACGATGGTTTTAGGTACAGCTCCTAATGCACGAGGAGCTTGATTAAGCTGAAATGCCTCCTGATTGGGAGGAGGAGTGTCAGTGTTAAAGCTCTCGTAGTTATCCGTTCCAACAACACTGACCAAAGGAGCCTCAATCTGTCCAGGGACAACCATACTATTAGGAGGCATCAAAGACGTGTAAGAAAGGCAGTTCATTAACTTCATTAACAGTACTGGCAAAATTACGCTGTCTAGGTAACTGATTAGAGACAGAAGCTTGTGCTGATTGGGATCTCAGCCAAACAAACACCTGGCCTTTTAAGAAGTCGTTATGATCCCTCATCAGCTTACGCTGTTTAGTTACTTTGAGTCTATCACTGAAAGCTTTAACCTGTTCAAGACATGGCATACCTTGTTGACACAATGTTCAGATTTAAAGCGTTCAGTTATCTCCTTGTAAATTGCATCAGTTTTACTACGTAACTCAGTTTCCAAAGGTTGAAAGTATTTGAGCATCAATCTTGCATAGCTGAAACCAAGTTCAATGTTAAGGTCCTGCCATTGCTTCAATAGCAGAGGATGTGAGTCCCCATATGTGGGCATGCAAAATATCCGCATGCCTCTGGGGACAACTTTAAAATGCAAACATGCATCTAAATGTAATCTCTGCCATGTATAATGCTGTATTTGGTACAGATTGTTTTCTAAATCTTTCAACAAGGCAAAGAAATCAGTCAAGTTCTCACCAGATTCTTGGGGTTGAACCTGCCCCGATGCACTACTAAGATCTAGAGACAATAAAGGGTTAGACTCTTGTAATAGGAGCCCAGTCCAAAGTGCAGATGCATCCCTCGACTCCAGATGAACAGTGGACGATGTAGCAGCAATATCCATCGTGTGTGGAGAGTAGCCAACAAAAAAAAAGAAGCAAATATGTAACAAGGAAGGCAAACTCTTCACCAAAAGGACTTCTCACCAAAAAACCAAAGAAATGAATGTAAAGTAGTAAGAAGACCAACCACGATGTGCAAATTCTTCTTTAAACTTGAAAAAATCCAAACGGCAGACACGATGTAAAACGTATCCCAGTTTATTGAGTAAAAATGAGCGCTTTCGCGTAGTTTGGATTTTTTCAAGTTTAAAGAAGAATTTGCACATCGTGGTTGGTCTTCTTACTACTTTACATTCACTAATAGGGAATGTGAGCTGGGTTTAGACTGTCATGAGACATGTTAGTTTTACCCTACTGATGATGTGTTGTTGCGATAGTAATCCTGCTCAGTACGAGAGGAACTGCAGGTTCAGACATTTGGTGTATGTGCTTGGCTGAGGAGCCAATGGTGCAAAGCTACCATCTGTGGTATTATGACTGAACGTCTCTAAGTCAGAATCCTGCCTAAACATAATGATATTGCAGTGCTGCAGATCTCCGGTCGGCCCGGAATAGCCGGCCGCAAGGTTGGCGAGGATCGCCGCTCATCACTGGGTCAGAGTGCGGATGGAAGGGGGCCACCTCTCTCTAGCAGTTTACTGCACATTCATGGGGAACTGGGTGCTAAATCATTTGTAGATGACTTGATTCTGGTTCAGGGTTTCGTACGTAGCAGAGCAACAAAAAGCTGCAATCTTTTGAAAGTCAGCCCTCGAGCCAAGCTTTTGTCACAGATGGGGGGACTGGCTCTATGTTCTCATGGGGACGGGGAACCCATCCTCAGGCCAGCTGGGCCTGTGCACCACCCGCCCTCCCTGCCAGGGTCCAGATCGTTGGCAGGACTTTGCTCCTCGGCAGTGGGTGTGGGGTCTAGACGTGACCTGGCAGTGGGGCTGACCTCGCGGGAGGAGTTCCCCGGTCGTGCCACTCACTCCGTGACCCCAGACCCTCCATCCAGATTCCCAGAACCCCTGCGGGCATGGAAGGGGCTGAGGATCACATACTGGGCTTAAGGGTTGTCCCCGGATGGGCGACCCGGTGGGGGGTGTGCAGTACACAGGAGAGGGTGAAGGGCCATCTAGTGAAGCCGGATTGGTGTGTCCTGTCTTCCTGGTCCCAGGGTGTGCAGAGATATGGCTGCCGTAGCATCTCGCACCCTGGGTCAGCAGGGGGAATTGGCAGATGGTGCAGACAAGCCAAGGGCCTCCCCTGGAAACCAGGTTCTCAATCCTGTCCTCCTGGCCCTCAGGGATGCAGAGATACAGCTGCTGTGGTGTCTCTCACCCCAGGCCAGCCAGGGGGGTTGGCGGATGGTGTGGGTGGACAGAGGGCCTCACTGTGAAGCCAGGTCCATGATCCCATCCTCCTGGCCCTCAGGGGTATGGAGTTATGGCTGCCATGGTGTCTCACACCCGTGGCCAGTGGGGGAGTCTACTGAAGGTGTGGGCAGACTGAGTGCCAACCCTGGAAGCCAGGTCTGTGATCCCATCCTCTGGGCCCTCAGAGATGTGGAGATATGGCCGCTGTGGCATCTCGCCCCTGGAGCCATCCCTGGGCAGTACTTCCTCCACCCAGCACCGTGGGGATGAAGCCCTGCTAATGGCAGTGCACAGGGGGTGAGAGGCTGCACACCAGGAGGCTCGAAGTAGAGCACGTTCATCAGTGCCTGGCACAGCGGCGGAGAAAGAGCCGGATGCTAGTGGCGAAATGCACAGAGATGCCGGGACCCTGGGCCATCTCCCATGCGAGTTTGAAAGCCCTACGTGGAGGGAAAGGGGCAGAACCGGCATCATGGAAGTCCAGATGATGGACCGTCTGAGGCCTAGTGGCCCAGCAGAGTTCCACAAGGCTGGGAAGGATTGGAGGGAAGTACCCCTGAGAGGCTCAGAGAGCACAGTTGACACAGAACAAGTTGGCAGCCTCCAGGAGATATCTAACCCAGGAAAAGAGCTCTCCTGCCTGGGTAGAAGTGTAAGCTCAGAGGGGTCCCTCCCCATGGAAGTCTGGAAGGGAGAGATGGGCAGAAATCAGCCAGGCTGGGAGAGGTCCAGCCTGGGTGAGGGGGGTTCGGACCACAGCCCCCTTTGGAACGGAAGTCCACAAGGGATAGAGAGGTGGAAAGCTACCAGGGAGGGAGCTCTCCTGGCCCTGCAGCCTTCTGCTGGTGGGGGTGCGCAGGCGGAGCCCCCCCACGATGGAAGTCCTCAAGGGAGCGACCGGCGGGAGTCTGCGGGACCCTCAGAGCTCCTGCAGGGCAGGGGGAAGGTGTCCAACCTCACCCTCACCCGATGGCATCCCCAAAATATTGCAAAGATCCTGGAACCCCTCTGGACGGGAAAGCAGGGAGGATGCGGAAACCCCGATGGGAGTGTGCCTGCCGCTTGGCGGCTGAGTGGAGTTCCATGGGGTCAGCCAGGACCAGAAGGAGGTCCACCTGAGGGGCTGTGAGGGCACAGGGAGACAGCCAAACTAGGCAGCCTCCAGGAGATCTGGGGAAGACAGGGACCATGGTACTCTGGACTGGAAAGGAGCGGGGGCTCAGAAGTCCCGATGAGGGAGTGCCTGCCCCTCGGTGACTGAGGAGAGGTCCACGTGATGGTCAGGACCAGAGGGAGGTCCCCCTGAGTGGCTCCAAGGGATCGGGGACATGGCCAGGCTTGGCAGTCTCCAGTAGATCTGGGGAAGATGGGGACCATGGTGCTCTGGACCAGAAAGTTGCAGGGGCTCGGAAGTCCTGATGAGGGTGTGCCTGTCCCTTGATGGCCAAGGGGAGTTCTGCAGGGCCAGCCAGTACCAGGGGAGGTCCTCCTGAGAGGATCCGAGGGCATGAGGACACAGCCCAGCTCAGTAACCTCCAGGAGATCTGGGGAAGATAGGGACCGTGGTGCTCTGTACCGGAAAGGAGCGGGGGCTCGGAAGTCCCGATTAGGGTGAGCCTGCCCAGAGGAAGTTCTGCAAGGCTGGCTGGTACTGGAGGGAGGTCCCCCTGAGGGGCTCCGAGGGCACAGGGACATGGCTCGGCCTGGCTCGGCAGCCTCCAGGAGACCTGGGGAAGACAGGGACCATGGTGCTCTGGATCGGAAAAGAGCTGGGGCTCTGACATCCTGATGAGGGCAGGCCTGCCCCTCAGTGGCTGAGGGTAGATCTGCAGGGCCGGCCAGGACCAGAGGGAGGCTTCCCATGAGGCTCCAAGGGAGCAGTTGACACATAACGATTTGGCAGCCTTTAGGAAATATCTAACCCAGGAAAAGAGCCCTCCTGCTTGGGTGGCAGGGGATGCCCAGAGTGGGTCACTCCCCACAGAAGTCTAGAAGGGAGAGAGGGGCAGAAATCAGCTGGGAGAGCTCCAGCCTGGGTGAGGGTGATCCAGACCATAGCGCCCCTCCATGTGGAAGTCCTTAAGAGAGCCACTGGTGGAAGGCCGCAGGACCAGGAAGGCTCCTGATCAGGTGAGAGGGGTCAGACGGAGCCCCCCCATGATGGAAGTCTTCAAGGGAGCGACTGGTGGGAGTCCTCCTTACCCGGAGAGCTCCTGCAGGGCAGGGGTGAGGAGTCCAACCTCTCCCAGTACCCGACGGTGACCCAAAATATCACAAAGTCCCCAGAACCCCTCTGGATGGGAAAGCAGGGGGGACGCGGAAGCCCTGATGGGAGCGTGCATCCCCCTCGGCGGCCGAGTGGAGTTCCCTGGGGGCCGGCCATGACCTGAGTGAGGTCCCCTGATGGGCTCTGAGGGCATAGGGACACAGCCTGGCTCACACCCTCCAGGAAATCTGGGGAAGATGGGGGCCATGGTGCTCTGGACCAGAAAGGAGAAGGGATGCAGAAGTCCCGATGAGACTGTGTCTGCCCCTTGGCGGATGAGGTGAGTTCCGAGGGGCTGGCCGGGACCAGAGGAAGGTCTCACTGAGTGGCTCCGAGGGTACAGGGATATGGCCCAGCTCGGCAGCCTCTAGGAGATCTGGGGAAGATGAGGAACATTGTGTTCTGGACTGGAAAGGAGCGTGACTCGGAAGTCCCGATGGGAGTGTGCCTGCCCTTCGGTGGTCGAGGGGAGTTCCATGGGTTTGGCCAGGACTGGAGGGAGGTCCCCCTGAGATGCTCCGAGGGCACAGGGAAGTGGCCCAGCTTGGCAGCCTCCAGGAGATTTCGGAAAGACGGGGACCATGGTGCACTGACCGGAAGGGAGCATGGGCTGGGAAGTCCCGATGAGGGTAAGCCTGCCTCTCTGCAGCAGAGGTGAGTTCCACGGAGCCAGCCGGGACTCGAGGGAGGTCCCCCTGGGAGGCTCCAAGGGCACGGGGACATGGACTGGCTTGGCAGCCTCCAGGAGATCTGGGGCAGATGGGGATCGTTGTGCTCTGGACCAGAAAGATGCGTGGCTCAGAAGTTCCGATGAGGGCAGGCCTGCCCCTCAGTGGCCAAGGAGAGTTCTGCTGGGCCTGCTGGGACTGGAGGGAGTTCCCCCTGGGAGGCTCTGAGGGCACAGGGACACAGCCCAGCTTGGTAGCCTCCAGGAGATCTAGGGAAGACAGGGACCTTGGTGCTCTGGACCGTAAATGAGAGTGGGCTCGGAAGTCCTGATGAGGTCAGGCCTGCCCTTCAGCGGCCGGGGGGAATTCTGCTGGGCGGGCCGGGACCAGGGTGAGGTCCCCCTGGGAGTCTCCGATGGCACGGGGACACGGCCCGGTTAGGCAGCCTACAGGAGATCTGAGGAAGACAGAGACTGCGATGCTCTGGACCGGAAAGGAGTGTGGGCTCGGAAGTCCAGATGAGGGCGGGTCTGCCCCTTGGCAGCCAAAGGGAGTTCTGTGGGGCCATCTGGGACCAAAGGGAGGTCCCCCTGGAGTTTCCAAGGGTACAAGGACAGGGCCCAGCTGGGCAGCCTCCAGGAGATATGGGGACGACAAGGACCATGGTGCTCTGGATCAGAAATGAGCCGGGGCTTGGAAGTCTCTATGAGGGAGGCCTGCCCCTCGGCAACTGAGGGGAGTTCTGTGGAGCTGGCCAGGACTGGAGGGAGGCTCTCCTGTGAAGCTCCAAGGACGTGGTTGACATACAACGATTTGGCAGCCTTCAGGAGATATCTAACCCGGGAAAAGAGCCCTCCCACCCGGGAGGAAGTGGAAACTGGGAAGGGATCCCTCCCCATGGAAGTCTGGAAGGGAGAGAGGGGCAGAAATTGGCTGGGCTGGGAGAGCTCCCACCTGGGTGAGGGTGATCCAGACCACCCTCCATGTGAAAGTCCTTAAGGGAGCCGCTGGTGGAAGGCCACAGGGCCAGGAGAGCTCCTGCCTGGGTGAGTAGGGTCAGGCAGAGCTCCCCTGCAATGGAAGTCTTCAATGGAGCAACTGGTGGGAGTCTGCTGTACCTAGACAGTTCTTGCCGAGCAGGGGTTAGGCGTCTGACCTCGCCTGGTACCTGACAGCATTCCCAAAATATCACAAAGTCCCCAGAACCCCTCTGGACCATAAAGGAGGAGGGACGCAGAAGTCCCGATGGCAGCGTGCATGCCCCTTGGTGGCCAAGGGGAGTTCCACAGGGCCAGCCAGGTCCGGAGGTAGGTCCCCCTGAGAGGCTCCGAGGGCATGGGGACATTGCCTGGCTCAGCAGCCTCCAGGAGATCTGTGGAAGATGGGGACTGTGCTGCTCTGAACTGGAAAGGAGCGTGGCTTGGAAGTCCCGATGAGGACGGGCCTGCCCCTCAGCATCCAAGAGGAGTCCCGTGGGGCCGGATGGGACCAAAGGGAGGTCCCGCCTGGGAGACTCATAGGACACAGGGACATGGCATGGCACGGCAGCCTCCAGGAGATATGTAACGTGGGGAAAGAGCACTCCTGCCCATGTGGAATCGGAAGCCTGGAGGGGGTCCCTCCACACAGAAGTCTGGAAGAGAGAGAGGGGAGGACATTGGCTGGGCTGGGAGAGCTCCCACCTGGGTGAGAGGGATGCGCACCACAGCCCCCTCCGTGATGGAAGTCTGGAAGGGGGAGAGAGGCGGGAAGTGGCTGAGGAGAGAGCGCTCCCGCCCGAGTGAGAGGGTCCGGACCGTTCCCCCTTCCAGATGGAAGTCTCTAAGGGAGTTGCCGGTGGATGGCCGTGGGGCCAGGAGAGCTCCTGCTCGGGTGAGAGGGGGCAGGCGGAGCCCCTGCGATGGAAGTCCTGAAAGGAGCAATCTGTGGGAGTCTGCTGGACCCAGAGAGCTCCCTCCAGGCAGCAGGAAGGTGTTCGACCTCGCCCAGTACCTGACAGCACCTCTGAAATATCACAAAGTCCATGGAATCCCTCTGGATGGGCAAGCGGTGGGACGTGGATGCCCCGATGGGAACATGACTGCCCCTCGGTAGCCGAGTGGAGTTCCACAGGGCCAGCTGGGATCTGAGGGAGGTCCCCCTGAGGGGCTCTGAGGGCACGGGGACACAATCCAGCTCAGCAGCTTCCAGGAGATCTGGGGAAGTCAGGGACTGTGGTGGTCTGGACCAGAAAGGAGGGGGACGCAGAAGTCCCGATGGGAGCGTGCCTGCCCTTCGGCAGCTGAGGGGAGTTCTGCGGGGCTGGCTGGGACCAGATGGAGTTCCTCTGAGTGGTTCTGAGGGCACGTGGACACAGCCCAGTCAGCAGCCTCCAGGAGATGTGGGGAAGACGAGGACTGTGGTGCTCTGGACTGGAAAGGAGCATGGCTCAGAAGTTCTGATGAGGGCATGCTTTCCCCTCAGCGGCCGAGGGACATTCCGCTGGGCTGGCTGCGACCAGAGAGAGTTCCTCCTGGGAGGTTCCAAGGTCATGGGGACACGGCATGGCTCAGTAGCTTCCAGCAAATATGTAACCTGGGGAAAGAGCCCTCCCGCTCATGTGGAATCGGAAGCCTGGAGGGGTTCCCTTCCCATGGAAGTCTGGAAGGGAAAGAGGGGTGGATATTGACCGGGCTGGGGAGAGCTCCTGCCAGGGTGAGGGGGAGCCAACCAAAGCCCCCTCTGTGATGGAAGTCTGAAAGGGGGAGAGAGGTGGGAAGCAAACTGGGAGTGAATGCTCCCACCTGGGTGAGAGGGTCCAGACTGTCTCCCCTCCAGGTGGAAGTCCTTAAGGGAGCCACCGACTAGGGACCGTAGGGACAGGAGAGCTCCTACCCAGGTGAGAGGGGGCAGACGGAGCCCCCACGACAGAAGTCCTCAGGGGAGCAACCGGCGGGAGTCTGCAGGACCCAGAGAGCTCCCGCTGGGCAGCAGGAAGGTATCCAACCTCACCCAGTACCCAACAGCATCCCCGAAATATCGCAAAGTCCCTGGAACTCCTCTGGATGGGAAACTGGGGGACACAGAAGCCCTCATGAGAGCGGATCTGGCCCTCCATGTCCGAGGTTAGTTTCACAGGAGCGGTCACACCCTGTGGGTTTGTCCCCCTGGTTGTTCGACGGGCATGCATGATCTGTCATGACTTGGCAGCTTCCAGGAGTTAAGGGATGATGGGGCATCCCATAGGGAGTGAGACTCCAGGTCCCATCCCTGGGGAGAACGTCTCCCAGTGGGCAACCTCATGGTGGGGCCGAGGTGCCTCTCCCCACCATTCATCAATCGATCGAGCTGACCAACTCCCACTGGTGGAGGGCCCCCATGATGTGGATCTTTGGGTCATGGACAGCAGGTCAAGCTTCTCCTCCATGGGTGCGAGGTGCAGGTGGGGGATGCGGAGCATTCTGCTCCCCTCGGGGGTGAAGTTAAGGTGAGACCAACGAGCCCAGGCTCAGGTGAAGGGGTCCTGTCACACGTAGAGCTGCCCCAAACTGCAGGTGCCCCAAGCACCGGAGCTTCATGAGCTCTCTCCCTCACTCTCTCTGGCTCCGAGTACCGCCATGCTCTGCACCGGCCCACAGCCATCCGGGGTTGCAGTTGCCAGTCCACGACCAACACCCAGGGTGTCCCCTCTATGGGGAGATGGACCCCTCCCATCGGCGGATGTGCAGGCTCTGGCCCCTAATCTCTGCTGACTGCCGAGGTGCTCCTATCTGGTTGATCCCGAAAGTAGCGTATGCTTGTCTCAAACATTAAGCCATGCAAGTCTCAGTGCACACGGGTGCTACAGTGAAACTGCAAATGGCTCATTAAATCAATTAGGTTCCTTTGATTGCTCCACCATTACTTGGATAACTGTGTTAATTCTAGAAGTAATACATGCTGAGGAGCACTGACCTCCAGGGATGTGTGCATTTATCAGACCAAAACCAATCCGGGTCTTGGCCTGGCAGTTTTTTTGACTCTAGATAAACTCGGGCTGATCGCGTGCCCTTGTGGCAGCGACAAGACATTCGAATGTCTGCCCTATCAACTTTCATTGGTACTATCTTTGCCTACCATGGTGACCATGGGTAACGGGGAATCAGGGTTCGATTCCACAGGGGTAGCTTGAGAAACAGCTACCACATCCAAGGAAGGCAGCAGGCACGCAAATTACCCACTCCCAACTCGGGGAGGCAGTACTGAAAAATAACAATACAGGACTCTTTCAAGGCCCTATAATTGGAATGAGTACACTTTAAATCCTTTAATGAGGATCTATTGGAGGGCAAGTCTGGTGCCAGCAGCCACGGTAATTCCAGCTCCAATAGCGTTTATTAAAGTTGCTGCAGTTAAAAAGCTTGTAGTTGGATCTTGGGATCGGGCTGGCAGTCTGCCACGAGTTGAGCTACCGCCTATCCTAGCCCCTGCCTCTCGGTGCTCCTTTGATGCTCTTAACTGAGTGTTCCGGGGGTCTGAAGCATTTGCTATGAAAAAATTAGAGTGTTCAAGGCAGGCCGGTCACCTGAATACTTCAGCTAGGAACAATGGAATAGGACTTCGGTTCTATTTTGTTGGTTTTTGGAACTGGAGCCATGATTAAGAGGGACAGCTAGGAGCATCTGTATTGTGCCGCTAGATGTGAACTGCTTGGACTGGCGCAAGACGAATGAAAGTGAAAGAATTTGACAAGAATGTTTTCATTAATCAAGAACGAAAGTCGGAGGTTCAAAGGCAATCAGATACCGTCGTAGTTCCAACCATAAACGATGCCGACTAGTGATCCGGCGGCATTATTCCCATGACCCACCAGGGAACTTCCGGGAAACTAAAGTCTTTGGATTCCAGGGGGAGTATGGTTGCAAAGCTGAAACTTAAAGGAATTGATGGAAGGGCACCACCAGGAGTGGAGCTTGCGGCTTAATTTGAATCAACACGGGAAACCTCAACCAGCCTGGACACGGAAAGGATTGACAGATTAATAGCTCTTTCTCAATTCTGTGGGTGGTGGTGCATGGCTGTTCTTAGTTGGTGGAGCGATTTGTCTGGTTAATTCCAATGACGAATGAGACTCTGCCATGCTAACTAGTTATGTGGCCCCGTGTGGTCGTCTCCAACTTCTTAGAGGGACAAGTAGCTTTCAGCCACATGAGATTGAGCAATAATAGGTCTGTGATGCCCTTAGATGTCTGGAGCTGCACGCATGTTACACTGAGTGGATCAGCATTTGTCTACCTTTGGCCAACAGGTCCGGGTAATCCGCTGAATCCCATTCATGATAGGGACCAGAGATTGCAATTATTTCCCATGAACAAGGAATTCCCAGTAAGTGCTTGTCATAAGCTCGCATTGATTAAGTCCCTGCTTTTTGTACACACTGCCTGTCACTACTACTGATTGTCTGTTTTAGTGAGGTCCTCGGATTGGTCCTGCAGGAGTTGGTCACGACCCCTGTGTTGCACCAAGAAGACGATCAAACTTGACTATCTAGAGGAAGTAAAAGTCATAACAAGGTTTCCGTAGGTGAACCTGTAGAAGGATCATTAATGCCGAGGCTCCCAGGATGGTATTGTCTCTGGGTACCAGGGCCTCTCCTCACTCCACCTACCCAACCCTCTACATCTCTCTCTGTGGCTCCTGGGGGGGAGGGAGATAGGAGGGAGCAGGAGCAAGGGATGGTGTCTGTCTCCCCATCACCTCCTGGTGGTGAGAGGGGGTCCGTCTGCATGGTGGGAGGTATGGGCACTCCTCCGCTGCCACGAGGGGATGGCAGCAGAGGGCATGCCCGGACCAGTGGTGCGGTTCGCTGCATGCCCCGGAAGTGGCTGGCTCCACGTGCGGTAGGGGGAGGGAGAGGGTGCCATCCCATCAGGGGGGCAGCAGCCTCCCCTCTGGCCCTGTGGGGCCACCCCAGGGGCTGGCACACCGAAGTCCTCTCCCCTTGATGTCGGTCGTGGGTAC